>NC_133458.1:33222713-33525744 GCF_048565385.1 Saimiri boliviensis
CATACAATCATCTATTTTTATAGCTAGCCTATAGAAAAATTATTTTGGCATTATGTTGGTCCTTAGTCTGCGTTTTATAACAAACTTCTACTATAGTAACAAAAATATGCATTATAATTGCATGAATTTTTAAATAGAATGAATTCTTTCTACATACTACTTAGATTTTATTTTTTCTAGCCATTTTAATATTCAAAATATAAAACTAGATATACATTTTTCCAGTTATAAAATAGATACATTTATACATACATATACATATATACTTGAATTTTTATTCAACAAATCTGATATGTTTCAGGCAAGCAGCCAGGGCTAGAGACGCAGTGGGGAAGTCAACATAAGTCTACACATTATAAAAAGGTATAGATACCTAGACGTAAAATATAAAACAAGAAAACTCCTAGAAGATAACACAGGAGAAAATTTAGACTACGTTAGATAAGGAAATGAGTTTTTAGACACAACACTAAAGGCACAATCCATGAAAGAAATAGTTGACAGGCTGGATTTCATTACAATTGAAAATTTCTGATCTGTGAAAGACACTGTCAAGACTATGAGAAGACAAGCCACAGACCAAGAGAAAATATTTGCAAAAGACATATCTAACAAAGAACTGTTATCTGAAACAAACAAAATCTCTTAAATTTGAACAATAAGAAAATGAACAACTAAATTTACAAATGAGCAAAATATTTGAACAGATAGCTCATCAAAGAAGATATACAGATATTAAAAGATGCTCAACATCACATGTCCTTAGAGAATTGCAAATTAAAACAGCAAGGAGATACCACTGCATGCCTATTAGAATGGCCCAAATCCAGAACAATTCCAACTACAAATGTTGGTGAGGACGTGTAACAATAGAAAACTCTCTTTCATTGCCGATTGAAATGCAAAATGCTACAGCTATTTTGCAAGAGAGTTTGGCAGTTTCTTATAAAATTACATCTACTCTTACCATACAATCTAATCATTATGCTCCTTGGCATTTACCCAAATAACTTGAAAACTTATGCCCACACAAAAATCTGCACAAGAATGTTTATAGAAGCTTTACTCATAATTGCCAAAACCCGTAAGCAACCAAAATGTCCTTCAGTAGGTGAGTAGATAAATGAACTGTGGTACATCAAGACAATGGAATATTATTCAGTGCTAAGTAGAAATGAGCCATCAAGCCCTGAAATGACATGGAGCAAACTTAATATTACTAAGAGAATTAAGTAAGCATCTTACTAAGTGAAGTAAACAAAGCTGTAAAGCTTATAGGATTACATATTGTACAATTCCAACTATATATGACATTCTGGAAAAGAAAAAATATGAAGACAATTTAAAAAATTAGTGGTGGCCAAGGGTTGGGGAGAGGAACAGATGAATAAATGAAACACAGTGGATTTGGAGAGCAGTGAAACTATTCTGTGTAATACTTTAATATATTTGTCAAAAGCCATAGAATGTACAACACAAGGAGTCAACCCTAATGTAAACTACAGACATTGGATTAGAACATGTCCATGTAGGTTCATCAGTTGTAACAAATGTGCCGCTCTGGTGGGGCATGTTCATAGCAGGGAAGGTTGTGATGTGGGAGAGAAGGGAGTATTCGACAAGTGTCTCTACGTTCTGCTCAATTTTGCTAGGAACCCAAGAGTGCTCTAAAAAGTAGTCTATTTGATACAATTGCATTCACTGCTGCTACATTTGTAATCAGAAATTCTAGAAACAACATATATGCGACCAAGAAGGAGTTTACTATATTATGAACTATATTATGATAATTCCACCAAATATTATAGTATGAAGTAATGTGGGGTTTTTTTTCCAATTTCTTCTTGTCTTTCAACTTTTTCATTTGTTTTGCCATGAAACCCTTCACAAGAAGAAAGTCAGCTTTAAAGAGCCAATTTCAGATTGACACCTGTGACGTAGACATTTTTTGCTTCTCTTGCAGCCACTGATACCCATACTTCAACCATGCAGGAGCCAGAAGCAAGCTAGTATTTGGGGGAAAGTGCTTGGCAAGAGATAGAGAGGAAGTGAAACATACCTCATCTTTTCTCCTGGCAGATTTTCTTTCATCAGATTTAATTCACAAGAAAGAAAAAAGAGTTAACTTTTATTAAATTTTGAATTTAACTTTATAAATTTAATTAGTGACTGAAGTGTTAAAATCAGGTTGTCCTGTCTAAGGATCTTTAGGTGACTATAACTTTGAGGGGTTTGATCTACTGTTCAGTTTGATCTGATGGTATATGCTTCAATAAACTGGGGATGTTCAATACATTGTTCATGGAAGGGACACTTGCTCCTTCCCTGTCCTGTGGGATATAACAGATGAGAGAGAACACAACTAGCAGGTAAGAGAGATGCAGAAGAAAAGGCCCTAGAGATGGACGGTTATGATGTTTGCAATGATATGAATGTACTTAATGCCTCAGAACTGTACAGGTAAGAATGTTTTATTATACACGTTTTGCCACAATTTTTTAAAAATGAGAGAAAGAATGCTGCAAATGCTGGGTGCAGTGCCTCACCCCCAGTAATACCAGCACTTTAGATGGCCAAAGGGGGGCAGATCACTGAAGGCCAGGAATTCTAGACCAGTCTGGCAACAAGATGAAAACCTGTTTCTACAAATAATAATAATAATAATACAAAAAACAGTCAAGCATGATGGTACGTGCATGTAGTCCCAGCTACCCAAAAGGCTGAGGTAGGAGGATCACTTGAGCCCAGGAGGTGGAGGTTGCGGTGAGCTGAAATCATGCTACAGAGCTCCAGCCTGGGCAATGGAGTGAGACTCTGTCTCAAAAAAAAAAAAAAAGAGAGAGAGAGAGAGAGAAAGAGAGAAAAAGAAAGAAAGAAAAATGAAGGAAGGAAGGAAAGAGAAAAAGAAAGAAAGAAAGAGGGAGTAGAGGAGGAGGAGAGGAGGGAAGGAGGGGAAGAGGGGAGGAGAGGAAGAAGGGAAGAGGGGAGGAAGGGAGAAGGGGAGGAAGGGAGGAAGGGAGGGAGAGAGGGACGGAGAGAGGGAGGAAGAAAGAATGCTGCATGGGAAGCAGTGCACTTGGAGGGCAGCCAGTTTTCTACTATAGCAAGAAAGTAAAGAGAAAGCTCAGAGAAGATGTATTTGATCTAGGGGATTCTCTTGATTGCAGATTTTCAGTTTCAAAGAACATAATGGAGGTTTTCAGGGTCAGGGCATGGAATGATCTTTGCTCTATTAGAGGGATTAAATAAAATAATAATAATAATAATAATAATAATAATGGCCAGGCACAGTGGCTTACCCCTGTAATCCCACCACTTTGGGCAACCAAGGCGGCTGGATCACGAGGTCAGGAGTTCGAGACTAGCCTGACCAACATGGTGAAACCCTGTCTCTACTAAAAACACAAAAATTATCCAGGCATGGCAGTGCACACCTGTAATCCCAGATAATCAGGAGGCTGAGCCAGGAGAATTGCTTGAACCCAGTAGGCAGGGGTTGCAGTGAGCTGAGATTGTGCCACTGCATCCAGCCTGGGCAACAGAGCAAGACTGTCTCAAAAAAAAGACAAATAATAACCTGGGAATTTGGGCTTCATGTGTAAAAAAACATGATGGAATGAGTTCTGGAGGATTCTTCAAGGGAGGTGAATAATCTGTTCCAATTATATCCTCCTTCTTGTCAGTGGTACTTTGGTCTGAACGTTGATGTCCTCTCAAAATTCGTATGTTGAAACCTAATCTCCAGTGTGATTATATTCACAAGAGGGCTTCTGGGAGATGATTTGGGAGGCTCTTCCCTCATGAATGGAATTAGTGGCCTTATTACAAAGGCCCCAGAGAACGTCTTTACCCCTTCCACCATGTGAGGAAACAGTGAAAAGATGCCATCTATGTACAGTGAAAAGGTGCCATCTATGAACCAAGAAGCAGGCCCTCACCAGATACCAAATATACTAGGACCTTGATTGTGGACTTCCCAGCCTCCAGAACTGTGAGAAACAAATTTCTGTTGTTTATAAGCCACCCAGTTTAAGATATTTTTGTTATAGCAGCCTGAATAGACTAAGACCATTGATATCTTAGACATTCTGTAGTGGGAAAATCTAGAGAGAAAGGCCATCAGCATTTTCTCTTGATCTTTCAGAGTTCTATGGGGTCTCTTTTCAGTTCTGCCTGCCAAGGACAGTGTCCAAAATGAGGAAGATATGGTTGTACAACTCTTTTCTTTACACATTTTCTGCAACTGAAATGTAAGCTTATTGACATGGTGCTAAACCAGAAAATACACACACACATACACATATGTAAGTGATAATATATATAAAGAGTGTGTGTGTGTGTGTGTGTGTGTGTGTGTGTGTGAGTGTGTGTGTGTTTCCATATTCCTGTGCAACTGGGAATTTCATTCAGGAAATTCAAGAATTTCAGTTACATCTGGAAGTGAGAATAGTTTAAATTTGTAAGCTGTGAAATCATTGTGCTTAAGATAAAAAATTTTAAATGTTCAATAAGAATTCATTGATATAAAGATATCATATGAAGGACTTCCTGTGGAATCTATAGCCAAGGTTTGTAGAGATTCTCACATTCAGATTCAACTCAGTAAGTATCAGCAGAGTTCACCACATTCATGACATGGTGTTTGATGCTGAAGATGAAACAAAACATGCCCGAGAAGTTCCAGGTCCAATGTGTGGGTGCTGTGTGTGTGTGTGCACACACAGAATGTATGGATGTGTATTGGATAGGAACAGGAAGGAAAGGAACATATACATCCTATTTAAAATACCAAGGAGAATAGCATGAGTGCTCATTTTTCTTTTTCAAAATTAGCTGTTATAAAATTAACAATCATTCCACAAAATATAGAAAAACATAGACAAAATTAAGATTCATTTTGTTATTACTCAAAAAGTAATCTTTTTCCTGTGTACCCCAAAGTGCTGTTTAAACGAGAATCTTTTCCCTCCCTTCCCAATTGAAGAGGACAATCAGGGCAGAAGGCCAGACTACCATATAACTGCTCTCAGAACACTGGCATTTGTAGTATTATTACACCTGTGAATCAGTAATCCCCAGTGGTGGGTAAAGTCAAGAAACATATGTGCATAACCACACTCACCATAGACTTCTTTACAAAAACAGTGTCATACTATATACGCCATTTGCTACTGTATTTATTCATATAGGGTGGACGGTGGCTTGTGAGAATAATCAGCTTTGTTAGAGAGGGGAGAAAGCCACAGTTTCTAGCATATATAGTATGTGAAAGTAAATTGTGAACTCTAGTATAAGGATAAGACAATTATATAAATAACCTATACATTATGTGAAGTAAAATAAGTTCCGTAAGCTAGACATACCCAGAATGCCATGTGAGTTCAAAACGTGGAGCCATCAAGTGTGGTTTAAAAGATCTGGATAAACTTCAAGCTGGATGTGGTATTTAAGGCTTGAAACATAAGCAGAATTTCAAAAAGCTGAAATTGCAAAGGGACTCCAGATGGAGGAAATGGCAAGAGGAAAGATGCAGAAGAAGAAAGACAAAGGACATGTACAAATGGTAACAGACACTGATTTGGGGGTGTACATGTCTTCACATGAAGATCTGCTGCAGGCAGTTAGGAATTTTTCTAGAAATATAAAATTGGGCATCTTCTGTGTTGAAGTGATGGTTGATGCAAAGGAGGAAAATATCTACAGAGCAGAGACGAGATCTGAAGATAGAATTTTCAGTATCACCTACATTTATATTGAAGAAGGAAAATGTACAATAATAAAAGAAAAAAAAGTCTTGAGAAATTGGGAGGACAGTACATTGTACCTAAAGACAAGGAACACAAACTGTGCCTTAAGGAAGGTAGGTTATGGAGGATGAAAGCCAAGAAAAGGCAACTTTGCTGAAGCAATTAGATGCTGATTAAAAATATCAGCATACAAGTATTAAAACAGTGAAGGGGCTTATGAGTCGATCAGTTTAGTGAAGACAGCATTCTTCCATATACTCAAGTGATGTCTCTGTTGCCTCCTTTTTTAAATTTTTATTTTATTTTTTAGAGACAGGATCTCATTACATTGCCCAGGCTGGCCTCAAACTCCTGGGCTAAAGCAATCCTCCTATCTCAGCCTTTCCAGTAGCTAGGACTAGAAACACATGCCACCATGCCCATGTGGCCTGTTTATCGCTCCCTAGAGATCCTTCAACTAGAGTAGAGAGAGGATTATTTCTCAAGAAGAGAATGCTTGGATGGCACAGCCTCTTGACTTGGCAGTACTCAACTGAATTTACTCCTGAAAGGCTAAGGGAACAGAATGACACCAAATTTAGAGTTGTGGTAAATAATCAGGCATATGGAGCCTAGTGTCCTTCAGTCCCGAGACACCAGCAAGGTCAGTCATGACAGATTTTAAGACATAAGGGTGGCCGGGCGTGGTGGCTCACACCTGTAATCCCAGCACTTTGGGAGGCCAAGGCGGGTGGATCACGAGGTCAAGAGATCGAGACCATCCTGGTCAACACGGTGAAACCCCGTCTCTACTAAAAATACAAAAAATTAGCTGGGCATGGTGGCACATGCCTGTAATTCCAGCTACTCAGGAGGCTGAGGCAGGAGAATTGCCTGAACCCAGGAGGCGGAGGTTGCGGTGAGCCGAGATCACACCATTGCACTCCAGCCTGGGTAACAAGAGTGAAAATCTGTCTCAAAAAAAAAAAAAAAAGACATAAGGTTGACCTTACATAGTAGTGTAATATAGTTGCATACAATTGCATATGTTTCATAATCTTAAAATATGTATCCTATATGAAATGGTACTACTTCTTTTGAAAATTTTTAAGCGATCTTATTTTTACTTGCAGTTGAAAATATTTGTTAACATTTGATTTTTCGTTTAGTATCTTTTGTTTCTGTCTTTAAAGACTCAGTGCCATACAAAGATCTATAGGGTGTTGAAAAGTAACACACACCCAAGCTATACTCTTGTGTAGCAAAGTCTTCAAAAGAAGAAAAAACAAAACAAAAATTTCCCAACTTGGGATCTACAATGTGAGATATTTAAATTTATATTAATAGTAAATGTTGCTAGAGAATATATAAAACAAAGTAAATGGAACTTGATTTGTTATCTAATATGAGCACTGTTGAATGTGCCAAAAGGCACAAATTCTATTTAAATCAAATTACCTTGATTTATTAAAAGTTGAACAGGGAATTGTCAGTAACAGAGAAGTCATCCTTGATATGCAAAAATGAGACAAAAACTCTCCTTTAAAAAGAACATACTATCTGAAGATTATTCAAAGATTTACAGTAGAGTGAGCTATGGTGAGGAAAGGAGTATGTTTAAATTTAATTTTCCAAAAGTCCAAATGGACATTTAAGTCAGAATATGATGCAAAAAAAAAATATTCTTATATAATATCAGAAACTTCTCCAACAGGCAGCTGGGGAAATCTTTTTTTTTTTTTTTTTTTTTTTTTGGAAGCATCAGGCATTATATTGGTTGCTTTGGCAATAGTTATACTTGGAGATTATAAGCTCAGTTTCTTCTCATGAACTCAGCAATCAGAAAAGTCACTTCTCCTCCCCTGGGGAGGAATAAGAGAAGAGATAAGAAAAGATAAAAGTATTTTCCATACTATTCTAGAAATTCTCTACCCTCCTTTACAACACAAAAACCATGGGGAAAAATGTGCTCCCCTCACACCTGTCTATAGGGTGACCAGACAGTCTGGTTTGCTGGGGAGAACCACAATCTACACCTGTTGCCCTGGTGTGATAATTAGTAGTGCACCTTTTAATTCCCCAAACTGTCCCAATTTAGACAATAAATTATATGAGCAGCCTAAATATGTATCAGTTTTCGACTCAATACTGAAAATAGAAGTTTCATAATAACTTCCACTTAGCCTACAAAATGAAGCAATAGATACTAAAAAAAAAAGATTATAAAATCAAACATGAAATAGAATTAATGAAATCAAATAAGTAGAAATAAATGAAATCAAACAGCTTAGAAAAAGAATAAGGTTTTATATTTATAAACTTAACTGTAGAATTTGAGTCATCTTGAATAAGTCAATTTTTACTTTTTCATCCTTTCTCCTCATGAGAGATAAGTCCTCAGGTAATTTATGGTTGAATGTAATGAGTACCTTAAAATAGTTTACCTACTTTTTAGTGAATATTAAGGTATGTGGATAGAAAACAGATCAGTACTCTTTTTCTGGATTAATAACTCAATTCTATTCCCACTCCCACTCAATTCTACATAAATTTAAAAGACAATCATTTTTTAACATTTTTTAGTAATTTAACAAGATTTATTTAAGTGCCTCAATAAGAAAATGAAAAGTGAATGAGAAATAATATGAATAATGTCTAAACTGACCATATTCTCACCAGTCAATGAGGGACAAGGAAATGAGTGGTGAGTAAAGGGAGAGAGTGAAGTCTATTGTTCAAGGCATTCTCCTTCTAGTGGGTGAAATAGATGTACAGGACAATGTTGCACAATAAATTTTATTTTGAAATTACATTGAGGTTGAGCACAGTGGCTTACACCTGTGGGAGGCTGAAAGGAGTTCAAGACCAGCCTGGAGTACATGGTAAAACCCCGTCTCTACTAAACACACACACACACACGCACGCACGCACGCACGCACGCGCACACACACACACACACAAATTAGCCAGCGTGGTAGTATACACCTGTAATCCCAGCTACTCGGGAGGCTGAGGCATGAGAATAGTTTGAACTGGAGAGGCAGAGGTTACAGGGAGCTGAGATTGGGCCACAGCAAAAAAACTAAAAAAAAAAAAAAAAAAAATTACATAGAGATTTTAAATGGGTATTACACTAAATGGAATTGTTAAAGATGCAAAGAAATGAAGTGATTGCATTCTAATTAAATCATAGAAGATGATATACTTATTTGATATTTTAGCTACCAAAAGAAAAACTTCTATTTTTATTTATTTATTTTATTTTTTTGAGACAGAGTCTCTCTCGCAAGCTGAAGTGCAGTGGTGCGATCTCAGCTCACTGCAACTTCCACTGAGTTCAAGCAATCCTCCCACCTCAGCCCCGCCTCCAGTAGCTGAAACTGCAGATGAGCCACCATGCCTAGCTGATTCTTTGTATTTTTAGCAGAGACGGGGTTTCATCATGTTGCCCAAGTGGGTCTCGAACTCCTGTGCTCAAGCAATCAGCCCACGTCAGCCTCCAAAAGTGCTAGGATTACAGGCATGAGCCACCAAGCTCGAACAAAACTTCTATTTTTAATTAATAGTGATTTCATGTACCAAAGAATGTATTTAAACAAAAATTCATATTGGAATTGAAATAAATAAGAGACCTTGTTTAAAATGCAAGTCATTCCTTGGTAGAAAAACATGTCTGATGAAAAGAACAAAAAGAACAAAAAACATGGAACCAAAATGAGTAAAAGAAAAATTATTAACAAAAAATGTCAGCAAAATGTTGCCTTCCATTGTATTATATTTTCAAAAAGATTAGAAAACTGAGCCTGCTGATAAAAAGAGAAGGGAACGGAAAAAAATTGGCTTAAAAGGAGCTATGTAATTAATTTTTTTCTGTATTGCCTTTTAACCAGAAAATTAAAGGGAAATCTACAATGAAGAAATAATAATGTCTTTACATAAGGCTATGAGAAGAAAGAGGAAACTACATTGAATGTGACTCAGTTAGAGAGAAATGGCATTACTTTAGCAATACTAAAAGAGTTTTCAGTGAGTGTACTGATAATATGTAATTAACTCTGATAAATGTGAATGCCCTGAATTATTTAACAGCCTCTTACAAGTTTCCCCACTTACACGATTGCCTCCTTCAGTCTAGTTGCAACCATAGTGTTTTCTTAAAAACTTAAGTCAGGGCCGGGCGCGGTGGCTCACACCTGTAATCCCAGCACTTTGGGAGGCCAAAGCGGGTGGATCACGAGGTCAGGAGATCCAGACCAACCTGGTCAACATGGTGAAACCCCTGTCTCTACTAAAAAACACAAAAAATTAGCTGGGCATGGTGGCGCGTGCCTGTAATCCCAGCTACTCGGGAGGCTGAGGCAGGAGAATTGCCTGAACCCAGGAGGCAGAGGTTGCAGTGAGCCGAGATCTCGCCATTGCACTCCAGCCTGGGTAACAAGAGCGAAACTCTGTCGCAAAAAAAAAAAAAAAAAAAAAAAAAAAAAAAAAAAAAAAAACAAACTTAAGTCAGATCATCGCTCTTCTCTCTGCTCAAAGTTCTTAAATAGCTTTCAAGGCCCCATATAATCTAGTCACAGTTACTTCTCTGATTTCCTTTCCTATTTCCCTCCCCTAGACCATACTCTAGTATAGAGTCATAGAACTTTCTGTTCCACACAGTTACTCAGAGACCCAGGCTACCGGAGCTGACATCATCTAGTAGCTGCTTCATCCTAAGCACGCTGCTTCCTTGGGTATTCTATAAAAGGGAAAGAGAAACTTGAGAAATCTGTATAGATTTTTCACTACCTCAATCTGGAGAGAACACACTTATATCCACAAATATCCCATTAGTCAGAACTTGTCCTATCCATGGATTTAATTGCAAGAAGACCAGGAAGCGAGTAAATGGCATGTTTGATGGCTTTCTGTCAGTCCCATGAACGTGATTTGCACACCCAACCACCTGTCCCACTCCTTGTTTCAGCTGTGTCTTCCCTAAGGTTGCTTTTAAGTTCATGATAAATATGATTTTCCATTTTTAGATTTGGATTTACATTTTGTGGTTTGAAAAGGACAGTGCAAGATCTTTATAAGTCTTTATTTGGGACTAAATTATGGTTCTAAGATCATTGTCGGTAATCTCTCTCTCTCTCTCTTGCTCTCTCTTTTTTTTAAATGAAGCAGTGTTTATGGGACGAAGGAACACACCTCTTTCCTTCATTAAGAACAAAGCACCAAGCAAGTAGAAGGGTGGAGGCTCTGATAATTGCATAGTTTTTATAACCACAACTGACCCATAATCACTTGACCTTACCTCTGGCTTACATACACAAGAGTGACTTAAAAGTTAAATATCTGAGTGTGTTGCAACTAGCTCTATAACTACCACTGACAGGTTTTCAATTACAAAATTCCTATTGCATTACAGAGGCTTGAATAACAGAAACTTGCCCATTTGAATATTACACAGGGTACTTAAAACAATATAAAAATTTCCTTCGGAAGCCAGGCCACATCTTTAGGAAATGTAAGGAAGTAGCACCCTCTGGTGGGGAAAACAAAAGGAGAAATGGTGGAATTGCTTACGAGGAACGTGTGATTGTGGGCACTTTTTACAATTATTATTGTTGCCATAGGTGTAATCAAGTTTTCAAAACATAAGCTTTTTGAGAACTTGGAATTGAGACCTCGGAAACAAAATGCTTTTCTTAGAAAACACTGATAAATAGAAAGTGTATGACTTTGCAAACTGCCATTTTTGATTGATAGCTACTCGTAAGAATTCCAGGTGAGTTAAAGCAGTCTCTGGTAATGATGAGAAGGTTATTTATAACCTGAGACTATCATCATAAAGAATGTGCTGTGGTAATTTTAAAAAGTTTACATTTGCTAGGCCCCGGCCTTGGTGTGGGTCTCCAATGTACTTAGTATGTAACAGCAGAGCCCAGCAGGGGGGCCTTTTTCATGTCTAACTGATCTATTCGTTAGCCAGTTTCAGAAATAATAGTTTTTATTTGTGTTTTGTTTTGTTTTTGCAAAGGCAAGAAAAATTTTTGGCTTTTTGGCTTTCAAGTATCTGGGCCCCATTTATTTTATTTTCTTAGCTGACATTTTTCTTAGAACTTTAACATTGCTTCCTTGGGCAATTAAGTTTGGAGTTTTGTTTGACTAAAAGGTTACTTAGTTCAACAGAGCAGCAATGTGATGGACCTGTTCTGGAATTTTCCTCTAGCACTTTATCATAGCTTTTTCTGTGATGTTCAGTAGCAATGAGAGAATAGAAGACCTTTTATATAAAAAGAAAAGGAAACACAAATAGTCATGGCAAACAGATGCTAAAACTTCATAGAACCTATTACTCATCCATTTACAATTCAGCGTCATTAAGCCAGACTTCTTTTTAACCTTTTACCTTAAGGATACTTTTTACCTGACTTTGCCTCCATATGAATACCAAAACCATATGTATTTTATGGTATCTGAGTATATACAGCAAGACATTCTAGCCAGTAGGCTTCTGTGATCAAGACAGATGAGCACGGGCCAGAGATTGAGAGCCCAGATTCTTGATCCAGATCCTGAGAGTTTTTTTGAGATCCTGTGTAACCCTTAGTTACCACCTCCCCTGCGTCCTTTTTCTGCATTCCACCCCAACTTCTAAGAAACCACGGATGTATTTTCTGTCTTTATAGATTTGCCTATTTTGGACATTGTATATGAATGGAATCATACAACAAGTAGTCTTTTCTGACTAGCTTCTTTCACTTGATATATTTTCAAGGTTTATCCATGTAGTCATATGTATTATGTATTGGCACTTCATTCTTTTTCATGGCTGAATAATATTACATTGTAGGTATATACTATATTCTGTTTATTCATCTGTTGGTGGACCTTTGGGTTATTTCCACCTTTCGGCTATTATGCATAGCGCTGCTATAAACATTAGTGTAGAAGTTTTTATGTGGACACATGTTTTCATTTATCTGGGACATACACCTAGAAGTGGAATTACTAGGTCATATGGTAACTCTGTGTTTAAACAAACTACCTGATTTTTAAGCCTGGTTGTTGTTGCTTGTTCTGTTGTCTTGGGAAAATTATGTCTGCTTTTTTTTATCTATAGATGGAACTGACAGCATCTCATATAATTCTTTTAGAGATTAAATAATTACTACTTGAAAGAGCCATAGTATACTTTTAAACACCATACCACATAAGTGTTTCTTTAAATAAAATTCCAGGTTGTCTTTTTTAAAGGTTTTGTGAGAATCCTTAAATCAGAGTGACAGAAGGAACCGTCTCAGGTTGGCCAGGTCTGGACGACTCTTCCTGTGAGGCTCCACTGTTTTCTGTTCCCGTATTGTCTAACCCACACTGTTCTGTGTTTGGATTGTTGCTTGGTTCCTTCAGTGCCTTCTGGGGATTTACAAATAGTCCTTATTATTTGCATTGGCAAAAGTTCAAAGTTCGCCTAAATACAAGCTTCACAGAGGCTTTATTTCCCTGCAATAGAGTTTGCAAATAATTGACTTCCTGCTTTCTCATAAACCCTGGGGAAAGTTTTTATTTATTTGGTTGGCCCTATACTCTTAAACCAAACATCCTATCCTATGTGTCTCTGTCAAACAGCACTCAAAGAACCAGTTTTACTCTGCTCCACTGGGGTAAGAATCTTTCACATGTTGGGCCCAAGCTGTATGGATCCCACCATGATGCAGCACTATGACTCTTCCTTTGTAACTAAACATTCCACTAGTAGCATTTCTGATCAACCCAGTCATGCTTATAGCTGCATAGGTTACATTGATAGTGTATTAGTCTGTTCTCATGCTGCTACTAAAGACATACCGAATACTAGGTAATTTATAAAGGAAAGAGGTTCAGTTGACTTACAGTTCAGCATGGCGAGGGAGGCCTCAGGAAACTTACAATCATGGTGGAAGGGGAAACAAACATCCTTTTTTCACAGGGTGGCAACAAGAAGTGCCAAGCCAAATAGGGGAAAGCCCTTTATAAAACCATCAGATCTCATGAGAACTCACTATCATGAGAAGAGCATGAAGGTAACTGCCCCATGACTCAATTACCTCCCACTGGGCCCCTCCCATGACACATAAGGATTATGGGAACTGCAATTCAAATGAGATTTGAATGGGGACACAATCAAAACATAATTCTGCCCCTGGACCCTCCCAAATCTCACGTACTCACATTTTAAAACACAATCATGCCCTTCCAACAGTCCCCACAAAGTCTTAACTCATTCCAGCAATAACTTAAAAGTCCAAGTCCAAAGTCTCATCTGAAACAAAGCAAGTCCCTTCTGGTTATGAGCCTGTAAAATCAAAAGTATGTTAGTTACTTCCTAGATACAATGGGGGTATGGGCATTGAGTAAATATACCCATTCCAAATGGGAGAAATTGATGAAAACAAAGGGGCTATAGGTTGCATGCAAGTCCAAAATCCAATAGCACAGTTATTAAATCTTAAAGTTCCAAAATTATCTCCTTTGACTCCATGTCTCACATCCAGGGCACACTAATGCAAGAGGTGGTCTCCCACGGCCTTGGGCAGCTCAGCCCCTGTGGTTTTGCAAGGTACAGTTTCATTCCTGGGTGTCTTCGGGGACTAGCATTGAGTTTCTGTGGTTTTTCCAGAGACAAAGTGGAAGCTGTCAGTGGATCTACCATCCTGAGGTCAGGAGGGCAGTGGCCCTCTTCTCACAGCTTCACCAGGCAGTACCCCAGTAGGGACTATGTGTGGGGGCTCTGACCCCTTATTTCCCTTCTGCACTGCCATAGCAGATGTTCTTCATGAGGGCTCCACCCTCTGCAACAAACTTCTGCCTGAACATCCAGGTGTTTCATACATCCTCTGAAATCTAGGCAAAGGTTCACAAATCTCAGTTCTTGACTTCTGTGTACCCACAGGCTCCAAACCATGTGTAGGCTACCAAGGCTTGGGGCTTGCATCCTCTGAAGCAATGGCCTGAGCTATATGTTGACCCCTTTTAGCTATGGCTGGAGCTAAAGTAGCGGGGACTCAGAGTACCATGTCTCAAGGCTGCATAGAGCAGGGGGGCCCTGGGCCTGGCCCAGAAAACCAATTTTCCCTCCTAGGCCTCCAGGCCTATGATGGGAGGGACTGATGTAAAGATCTCCAACATGCCCTGAAGACATTTTCTCCATTGTCTTGGTGATTAACATTCAACTCCTTGTTATTTATGCCAATTTCTGCAGCCAGCTTGAATTTCTCCCAAGAAAATAGGTTTTTCTTTCCCATCACATCGTCAGGCTGCAATTTTTCTTTTTTCTTTTTTCTTCTTTTTTTTTTTTTTTTTTTGTGACAGAGTTTTGCTCTTGTTGCCCAGGCTGGAGTGCAATGGCAGATCTCGGCTCACTGCAACCTCTGCCTCCCTGGTTCAAATTATTCTCCTGCCTCAACCTTCCAAGTAGCTGGGATTACATGCACATGCCACCACTCCCAGCTAATTTTTGTATTTTTAGTAGAGATGGGGTTTCACCATGTTGGCCAGGCTGGTCTTGATCTCCTGACCTTGTGATCTGCCTCGGCCTCCCAAAGTGCTGCGATTACAGGCATGAGCCACTGCACCTGGCCTCAGGCTGCAATTTTTCAAACTTTTATGCTCTGCTTCCTCTTGAACACTTTGCCACTTCATAGTTCTTCCACCAGATACCCTAAATCATCCCTCTCAAGTTCAAAGTTCCACTGATTTCTAGGGCAGGGGCAAAATGCCACCAGTCTCTTGGCTAAAGCATAACAGTCACCTTTACTGCGTTCTGAAAATGTTCTTCATCTCCATCTGAGACCACTTCAGCCTGGACTTTGTTGTCCATATCACTATCAGCATTTTGGGCAAACATATTCAATAAGTCTCTAGGAAATTCCAAACTTTCCCACATCTTTCTGTCTTCGAGCCCCCCAAGTCTCTAGGAAGTTCCAAACTTTTCCAGATTTTCCTGTCTCTTTCTGAGCCCTCCAAATGGTTCCAACCTCTGCCTGTTAACCAGTTCCAAAGTCACTTTCACATTTTTGGGTATCTTTACAGCAGCACCATTAAGTCATGGCTAGAACTAAAGCAGCTGGGACTCAGAGCACCACGTCCATCCTCATATTGCTAATAAAGACATACCTGAGACTGGGTAATTTGTAAAGAAAAGAATTCACAGTTCAGTATAGCTGGACAGGCCACAGGAAACTTAAAATCATGGAGGAAGGAGAAGTAAACACATCCTTCTTCTCATGGTGGCAGAAAGGAGAAAGTGCCAAGCAAAAGCGGGACAAGTCCCTTCTGAAACCACCAGATCTCATGAGAACTCACTCACTATCATGAGAACATGAGAGTAATGGCCCCCATGATTAAATTGTTTTCCACCAGGTTCCTCCTATGACATGTAGATTATCGAAACTACAATTCAAGACAAGATTTGGGTGGGGACATAACCAAACACTGTCAGATACTAATCTCCCAAGTTCTGAGATGTTCTATGTAATAACATGACACAGACAAATTTGAGTCTCAGATTTTATCACTGTAAAAACAGTTACCTTGGCATAAAGGCAAAATATTTAGAGATGACTGCCTAGGAAATACTTCAAACTGTTCCTAAGCAAAGAAGGCAAAATTAGTAGCTTATTGTGTGACAAGCACTAGTTGTGATAGCTGTACAAGAGAGCTCAATCCTGGTCCACTGGTCCACCAACGGTGTTAAGGCATCCACACACCAGTCTAAGAGACTGGGATCCCCTGAAAAAGACTAGCCTGAAGAGACCTCCGAGCCTATGAGAGGAGGTCTGGAAGAACAGGCCTGAGCTGTTAGCCTGCCTGAATGTCAGAGGGCCATGGTAGGAGGAGACCGTGCTTGACCTTACCTGATATTACTCCCTTCCCCCTGAGCATCAGCGCATTATGACAGGAGAAGGTAGAATGTCAGTGACAACTGTTTCTAGGGGCCTAACTGTTCTTCCGTGAAAAACATCTCTGATCATGAAACTCTAAGAGACTTTTGCTACTGTCCAAAGAGGGAGAAAAGCAAGAGATCAGCAGTCTGGGGATGGGAAAGAACATGAGAACAAAGGAACTTTTTGGCAAACCTCACCCCTGGGACCTCCCAGGCAAAATAAATTAACAGGAGGAGCTTCTACCAAAAGACCCAGTCTAGCAGGTGTGGGCTCCAAGCCTTGAGATTTGGACTATTATTATATATGTGACTATTTGTATGCCCTGGCCAGTAAAGCCTTCAGCTGTCTGTGTTAGATACATTTAACCTTTACAGTTAATTTTACAGAAGAGAAACTGAAACTCAGTAAAGCAATCAGCATAAGTGCAAAGAGATAAGAGGCAAACCCAGGCTATCTGACTCCAAAAGCCAGGCTCTTTCCCCCACTCCTTAAAGCATCTCAAGAGATGGAAGGTTCAGTGGAGCATAACCAATAAACATGTACAGTGTTCTAAGTAACAATAAAAAACAACCTAAAGTGAGCAACTTCTACACGCTATGTGATTTGCCTCTGTAACAGTGTGACTTCCTGAGGAATTTATCAGAATATTGATTTTTTTTTCCCCGTTATTTTCTTCTCATCAGTGAAACAATGAGGTCAGGCCTCCATGCCTTTGAGATCTGGATTTCCCTTGTCCTCAGAGTGAGAGTTCATAGAACTCATTTCAAAGCCCTCAGTCAATGAAGAAATTAAACTGGACTGTCCCGAAAAAGATGAAAATAGAGGCTTTGAAAGAGTGGCCAACCCTGTAGTTGGTTCCACAGATGGAATAATTGGGAGGACTGTGAATTTCTTCATATGCTTGTACTTGGCATTCTGGAGGTTATAAGTCCTTGTATGGGCACAGGTGTTTGAATACAGATGAGAACTGGCCATTAAATGCTGTGTCTTGAGCATCTTTTTAAAACATGTGTGACTAAGCAGTCAGCACAGAGGAATTTTGAGGAAGTTTTGGGCCAGTTCTCCCAAGGAGACCGTCTCCAGTGCATGGCAAAGAAACCATGCTTGACCACTATTGAACATTTGGAAGACTGAGCTGCCATTCATGTCTGTGAAGGTTGTATACAAAATGGCCCTGTGCATAGCACCCAAGTGGAGCCAAGGGATAAATGGTTATCCTTGTGGACCAAGAACCAGGTCCTTTCCCATTTTCCCAGGAAAATGTAAGCCCCGGGGGTTTTGTAAGTTCCAGTGAGGATAACCCCAGATAATCACTAATATCGAGCTTGTTATTGACCCTAATAAGCTATGATTTGGAGATGACTTTATCTAGAAAATAAAGAATAACATCTCTTGTATCTTGAGTGTCAAGAAGCTATTCATAAATTTACACAGATAGTAAATCATGTTCTGTTTACATGAGGTATAACTGAAGTTCTATTATCATTCTTTTTTTACAGATAAAGAAATTAGACCTTAAACTTGACCAACTTGCCCATGTTGACACGACTCATGAGCCTTTGTAAATATAAGGAATTCAGGCCTTTCAGACTGCCCAGATTTATGACAAACACTGTGGCACAACTCCACATGCTGTGAAAACTAATTCAACAAGTCTGTCACCACAGGCTGCATAAACAAATTGTTACCAGCATAAACAGGATGTATAGCAAAATTTATTCTTTAAAAAAAAAAAATACTGATATCCAGGTCAGTGGATATCAGTGCAGTGCCTCACACCTGTAATCCCGGCACTTTGGGAGGCTAAGGTGTGTGAATTACCTGTGGTCAGGAGTTCGAGATCAGCCTGGCCAACATGGTGAAACCCCGTTTCTACTAAAAATATAAAAATTAGCCAGGCATGGTGGGGGGCACCTATAATCCCGGCTACTTGGCATGTTGAGGCAGGAGAATTGCTTGAACCTAGTGGGGCAGAGGTTGCAGTGAGTCAAGATCATGCCACTTCACTCTAGCCTGAGTGAAAGATTGAAATTCCAAGAGAGATCCAAGATGGCTGATCACTAGCAGCT
Source organism: Saimiri boliviensis (assembly GCF_048565385.1). NCBI lineage: Eukaryota > Metazoa > Chordata > Mammalia > Primates > Cebidae > Saimiri > Saimiri boliviensis. The sequence goes on from NC_133458.1 coordinate 33,241,419, forward strand.
GGAGATTGTAGCTCCCAGTGAAAGCGCAAAGAACGAGAGGACGCCACACCTTCAAATGAATTCTTGTTGTTCATGCACCAGGAGATTCCCAGCGGAGGAGCCCCATGGGTCACCAGCGCGACTCTTGTGACCAGGGAGGCGGTTTTGCCGGAGCCTCGGAGCGTCGGTTCTTGGTGCAGAGTCAGAAAAGCACCATCAATCTTGACGCTGCTGATTTAGTCGGTGCAGTGGGTTGCTCAGATTTCGGCGCTGAGAATCAGTAAGTTGGACGTCCACTCAGAAACCCAATTACAAAGATGGTAATTAAAAAGACCACAGATGGATAAATCTACAACGAAGGGAAGAAAACAGTCAAAAAAGGCTGAGACTACCCAAGATCAGAATGCCTCTCCCTCAGCAGGGGATCACAGTTCCTCATCAGCAACAGAACAAGGCTTGTTGGAGAACGAGTGTGTTCCAACTACAGGAGCAGGCTTCAAAATGTGGATAATAAGAAACTTCTGTGAATTAAAAGAACTTGTTCTAATCCAATCCAAAGAAACTAAGAACTTTGAAAAAAGTTTGACAAAATGTTAACAAGAATACACAATTTAGAGAGGAAAATAAATGCATTGATGGAGCTGAAAAACACAATACGAGAACTACGTGAAGTATGCACAAGTTTTAACAGCCGAATTGATCAAGCAGAAGAAACTATATCAGAGGTTGAAGACCAACTCAATGAAATAAAACAAGAAGACAAAATTAGAGAAAAAAGGATAAAAAGGAACGAGCAAAGTCTCCAAGAAATATGGGACTATGTGGAAAGACCTAATCTACGCTTGATAGGTGTACCTGAATGTGATGAAGAGAATGAATCCAAGCTGGAAAATACGCTTCAGGATATTATTCAGGAAAATTTTCCCAACCTAGTAAGGCAGGATAATATTCAACTCCAGGTAATACAGAGAACAACACAAAGATATTCCTCAAGAAGAGCAACTCCAAGGCACATAATCGTCAGATTCACCAGGGTTGAAATAAAGGAGAAAATACTAAGGGCAGCCAGAGAGAAAGGTCAGGTTACCCACAAAGGGAAGCCTATCAGACTTACAGCAGATCTCTCAGCAGAAACCCTACAAACCAGAAGAGAGTGGGGACCAATATTCAACATCCTTAAAGAAAAGAACTTGCAACCCAGAATTTCACATCCAGCCAAACTAAGCTTCACAATGAAGAAAAAATAAAGTTTTTTGTGAACAAGCAAGCACTCAGAGATTTCATCAACACTAGGCCTGCTTTACAAGAGCTTCTTAAAGAACCACTACACATAGAAAGGAACAGTTTCAGCCTTTCTAAAAAATACCAAAAAGTAAAGAGCATCAATATGATGAAGAATTTACATCAACTAATGAGCTAAATAGCCAGCTAATATTAAATGGCAGTATTAAATTCACATATATCATTATTAATTCTAAATTTAAATTGACTAAATCCCCCAATCCAAAGACAGACAGGCAATTTGGATAAAAAACTAAAAACCATCAATATGCTGCATCCAGACCCATCTCACATTCAAGGATACACAAAGACTCAAAACAAGGGATGGAGAAAGATTTACCAACCAAACAGAGAGCTAAAATAAATAAATAAAAAGCAGAAGTTACAATTTTTGCCTCTGATAAAATAGTCGTTAAAGCAGCAAAGATCAAAAGAAGCAAAGAAGGACATTATATAATGATAAAAGCATCAATGCAACAACAAGAAGAGCTAAAGATCCTAAATATATACGCACCCAATACAGGAATACCCAGACATACAAGACTAATAAAGAGACTTAGACTCCAACACAATAATAGTGGGAGACTTCAACATTAATATTAGACAGATCAATGAGACAGAAAATTAACAACGATATCCAGGACTTGAACTCAGATCTGGAACAAGTAAACGTAATTAATGTTTATAGAACTCTCCACTTTAAATACACAAAATATACACTCTTATCAGTACCACATCATATCAACTTAGCAGTTTAAACGAAATGTTAGTTGGCTCCTTGTTTGTTATTCTCTTCCCTCATTTTCTTTTATGTCTCCATTATTAAGGACAATTACAGGCATACCCATATGTAGACTGCATTCTAGCCCGGGCAATAAAGCAATACCCCCATTCTCTCTCCCTCTTCCTCTTTCTCTTTCTTCCTCTTCTTTATTCTTTTTCTTACTATTCTTTTTTTCTTTCTCAAAAAAAAAAGAAAGAAAGAAAGAAAGAAAGAAAGAAACACACACACTTTTTATAAGGGAAACATTCCAGACAAACACACAAAACAAGGGTAGGGGCGTGGAGAATCATATAACCACCATGGGACTGAAGAAATAAAACACTACAAAGAGCTGAAAGCCTCTTCACACGTCTTCATGAATGTGTCTCCCTCTCTGCCCACCCCTAGAAACCATTATCCAAAAGTTTGGTAATGATCATTCCCCTAAAGCTTATCTGTATTTTGATGACATATGTAAAACTTTAAACAGTATCATAGCATATGAGTATCTCTGCAATTTGCTTTTTCTAACTTTTGTGGATACAGAAAAAAAAAAAGAAAAAGAGTGACATTCCATCTAAAAAACAAAACAAAAAGCCTTACTGATATTCAATTATATGTAGGACACAATATGGTTGGCCATAAACAGGCATGTCTTTGAATTTAGTTGGACGAATAGAATATATATCAATAAAGGTACTTGGCACTAAGTTTCAAGAGAGGATTAAAGATAATAAATGCTATGGAACTAGTAGATGGCACAACAGAAAGATCACTAGATAATGAATTGAAAGACATCAGTTCTAACTCTGACGTCAGCTGTGCCACTTACAGCTCCCTAAACTTTCAGATTATTAATTTATCTGTGCCTCAGATCTGTCATTTAGAAACTGTTTATAATATACTCCCTTCTTTTGTCTCAGGATTTTTAATGATTATATATGCAAAAACATTTACAAAATATAACGAGCTCTAAGCAAATGAAAGACTTTATTGTTTTCCCTGTTTTCATTACTACCACATCTTCATGATTCATGACAGCTCTGTTGGTCAATTTCATGTGTCAACTTGAACTGGCTAATGTGGGAGGGCTTCAACCAATCAGTAGAAGGCCTTAAGAGAAAAGACGCAGATTTCCTCTGCCTCAAAGAAGAAATTCTGCCTCCAAATTACATCAGACTCAAGACTGTAAGATAAATGCCTGCCAAAATTTTCAGCCTACGTAACAGCCCTTCAAATTTCAGACTTGCCAGCCCCCATAATCGTGTGATTCAGCTCCTTAAAATCGCTCTCTCTCTCTCTCTCTCTCTCTCTCTCTCTCTCTCTATCTCAATCTCTCTCTGGCTCACTCATTCTCGCTTTTGCTCTGGCTCTCAATCTCTCTGTCCAACAAATAGGATGTACACACACACACACACACACACACACACATACATGTTTGTACTAATGTGTATATGGGTATATATACATACATATATGTATTCTTATATACATCCTATTGGTTTTATTTCTCGAGAGAACCCTGACTAATCTAATAGCTGAGCTAACAGCTTACTTTGACAAGAAAAATGTGAATAGCAATCCAAAGGACTTCAGAAAGTACTATTTTACTCTGGATATATTTTCTGTTAGTCATTTTTGAATATTTATGAAGTAGCAAATAACAGAGCATATGTTTCATAATTATATCTTTGATTATTTCAATGAAACATGAACATTTTATACACCCAAGCAGGAAATACAATGACACATGACTATTCACTATTGTTTGGAGCAGCTGATTTGCATGTCTTGGTCAGAGTGTGTGTCATTGTTCAAGGTGTTCCTTACATCATATTACCTCCCTCCCTCCCCAGTTACCCCTTCTCCAAATGGCTTATAGTTCATTCTCAAAAGCATAGTTCAATGACCCCTCTAAGCTGAAATGCTCAATTCCTCTAGCTGAAAATGGTCACTACCTCTCCTAAACTCCATTCCTCTTATACTATTTATTACTTCAGGTCCTGAATTACAGTTATTTGTGTGTTTGTGTTGTTTCCACCTCTAGAAATAACAATCTTCTTGAAAGCAGCATTTACTGATAAATCATAGTTTTTATCAGAGCCCGCTATGGCTCCTTGTGAAGATGTCTTCATAGATACGTGCTGGATAAATACACCTTCATGAGTCATTTCAGTCTCCAAAATTCAATCTCTTCTCTCTGATTTGTGCCATAACAAGTCCTATAAGTAATTTCTATTGGACAGACTGTAATCTTTAATGTATGGTGGTGGTCTGGTGGTGAATATTGATAAGATAGTGAAAGGATGAAAAGCAGCAGCATGAGGCTTTAACTATCTAAAGAACAAGCTTGAAAATTGGCTTACAATTACATTTTTAATGAAGGAATTTTATGAACAGAGGTAGTAAAATAGCACAGACTTTGATGTGTACACTGATATCTGCACAGTAACCAAGGTACTTCCTTGTTCTCACATGAAATGTTCTTGATATTTGTCAGTGATATAAACTGACTGCTAAATATGTAACAAAAGCAAAGTGTCTGTACCCATCAAATATTTTACTTTTAAAAATATTCCTGTAGCCTCCATGAACAGTGTGTACTTTTCATCTAAATTCAGAACACTTCAGTAACTTCACAATATGTGAGGAGACACAGTGGTACAGAGATAGAATGACTTCTCAGGGGTTAAAATCAGAGCTGAGATCTATTTTGGATCTCAGAATTTAAAATTTTTAATTTAGCATGTTTGATAACCAATATTCCTTGTACATTTGGGAGCAAATTTATCAAAATGTTATGGTTGGAGAACAGAAATTTGTTCTTGGGTTCTATTCTACCAGTTTCATATTTTAATGCATCTAAAAGTTTCTAAGACCAGAATTATTCTAGAAGACACAAATATAACTGACAATACATTCAGTTCATTGAGTGAATTTTTTTTTTTTTGAGACAAAGTCTCACTACATTGTCCAGCCTGGGCTCAAGCATTCCTCCCACCTCAGCCTCCCAAGTAGCTAAGACTATAGGTGTGTGCCACCATGCCCAGCTTAATGTGCAAAATTTTATTTTAGTAGAGATGAGGTCTCACTATGTTGCCCAGGCTAGTCTCGAACCCCTGGGCTCAAGTGATCTTCCCACCTGGTGCACAAAGTGCTGGAAATACAGACATGAGCCATCTCTCCTGGCCATTGAGCCAATATTTATTGGCTGATAACATGTACTATGTTGAGTGCTGAAGACCCATTTAGAAAGAAACAAAGCTCTTATCCTCAAGACCAATGTCTATTGAGAGGGGTGGACACACACCAAATCAACTGGTAAGTTGTGTTTGCTGCTTAATGCTATTTTTAGTTTTTCCTGCTGTTGACTCACCATGATAAAATAAATTATCTCTTTTTTTGTCTTTCATCCAAACAGGCGAAGTTTGCTCTCACTGCAATTGCCTCTCCTCCACTCAGTAGACATACACTGAAGTCTTTAGAGACTAACTTAATCCCTGTTTGTGATTTTTCAGGCCCATTGAGGAAGATTATGCTTCCTTGCCTTTGAAGGAGAGTGGATAGAGGTTATTGTTTGAAATTGAAGAGGCGGTTGACTATGCCCTAAAGAGGATTTCCTGAGGTAGGTAGGGACTCGGGTCTTATTCCCACTCAGAATCCCAATAGGTGGCAGGACTGCTGATAAGAAATGCATATAGATAGCTGGTGACTCAGTACCGCCATGGCCTTGCAAGCTTTGGTGAAAGCTACTAAGGCTGAGCTGAGCATGGAGAAGGATACTTCACCAGCGGCAGCGCAGCCTACCTTCAAACAGGCCACATGGGCTTGAGCAATGGGCATGACGTTAGGCAACTAGAATGAACTCAAGTCAAGAATCCTTTCCTCTCCTCAGCTGCCCTGTCACAGAAAAAAAAAAAATTAAAATATAGAAGAATCTTTTCTTCCATAATAACATGGGATGAACTATATAATACCCCTGGGAATCTTGAGGAATACTAAGGAAGGGCCCTCTGGTAAATCACTGGCACACTGACAAGGAAGTTCAGAGTGAGATACATTCTGATTTTTCAAAATAAAATAATGTAGCTTTTTTTTTAGACAGAGTTTCACTCCTATCACCCAGGCTAGAGTGCAGTGCTGCGATCCTGACTCACTGCAACTGCTACCTCCTGGATTCAAGCGATTCTCCTGCCTCAGCTTCCTAAGTAGCTGGGATTACAGGTGCCCGCCACCATGCCTGGGTAAGTTTTTTATTTTTAGTAGAGTCGGGGTTTCGCCATATTGGCCAGGCAGGTCCCAAACTCTGACCTCAGGTGATTTGCCCATCTCAACCTCCCAAAGTGCCGGGGTTACAGGCATGAGCCAACGCGCCCAGCCAGTAATGCAGTTTTATGTCACCCAAGTCTCATGAAATGAATTCATACCCCTTACAGTTTAGACAGATAGAGAAATATAAGATAGATAGATAGATGAGTGTGATACATACCAAAATAGCGAATGTATTATACGCTAGCATTGCAGCAAAACAAATGTGGTAGACAGAGCAACTACCCCATTTCCTAGACTTTAAAATTGTTTGATTACTTCAGTGTTTCTCCATTGGAATGTGCCTTAAAACTGAGGCATACTTTTAATATTCTATTTGTTTTGCTTTGATTTTCAAAGAAAAGAAAGCTGACATTTCAGAATCAAGAAGTCATCATAATTCCCTGTAGGGAAATAACAGAGAAAAGAAGGTAGCATAGATGAATTGATTTTTCAATTGGCTTAAAAGATAAGTAGCGAACAAAGTGGAGTAAGGATAGTAAGTGTGGAGGTGGAAACGTAGAAAAATCATAGTGAGTGCAAGAAAATCTCAGCATCATTGGCAAGCAAGTGATTTGACACCTCTTTCACTCCAAACTACATTTTGAGCACTTATGTAAAGTATGAAAAAATTATATTAAAAAATGTTTTACATAGAAACAAATTTCTTTGCAGATTGACTTCTGCTTAAAGCACAATCCATGTTTTGAAAAAATATGACCACTTAGTTTGAAGCATATTCAGAGATTAAAATTTTAAATTAAAAGGTGAATCTTGTCCCTATTAAGCAGTATTATGGCCTGCATTTTGGACCTTGGGATTTGGGCTACTTGTAACTGTTCATGTGCAAGAATGCTCAGAAAAGAGAGGTGACTCTAGCAAGAAGTTTTAGTTGTTTTTTTTGGCTTGTTATGTTTTTGTTTTCTTGTTTCTACTGAAGGGCTTACTTCTTTTGCCAGGAAAGGAACCATAAACTTACATTTTGCCTAGGATAGCAAATCAAAGCCTACATGATCGGGCAATACATTTTCAATGTAATCCAGGGCTGGGTGGCATTTTTATCAGGTGGCACTCAGCTGAGGCTGTGTGTCCCCATGCCTTAATCCAGCTCTGAGTTCAAAGAACTTAAAGAAGCAAACAGGAAGTAAAAATGTGTTTGTGGAAGGGATGGGAGATGAAGGAGAACAGCAGAGTGCAGCCCATTATTATTTTCATAAAATATGTGGCATCTACACTCTCTTTTCCTCACTTCTTTGCAGTATAGGTATCATCATCCCCACTCTTAAAGGTGGTGAAACTGAGACTAAGAAGTTAATCTGCTTTAGACAAAGTTAATCAAATAGTAAATAAGTAGAAGACTGAGTGTAGGCCTTCTGAATCTCAGCTCACATACTGCCCACTACCTAATGTAGCAGGCATAGTGGCTAGCTAGCCAAGTGAGAGATGTTTAATTTGTTTAAAGAAATCCATATAGTTAGGCCCAGTGCAGTGGCTCATGCCTATAATCCCAGCACTTTAGGAAGTCAAGGTGGGAGAATCACTTGAGCCCAAAAGTTTGAAAGCAACCTGGGCAACACAGGGAGACATATTCTCTACAGATCATCAAAAAAATTAGCAAGGCATAGTGGTGCGCACCTGTAGTCCCAGCTACTTGGGATGCTGAGGCCAGAGGATCTTTTAAATACAGGATGTAGAGGCTGCAGTGTGGTCAATGGAGGCTGCAGTGAACCATGATCATGCCATTGTACTCTAGCATGATTGGCAGAGTGAGAATCAGTCTCAAAAAATATATACATACTTAATTTTTTGATAATTGTTTATGGTACAAGTATCAAGGCAAATGGAAGAATGAAAATAAATTATCCAACTGGTTTAGATCAGAAAAACACCACTTCTCCCTTTGTGATGCTCAACATACAAATCCCCAACACAGAGGCAGGTTTCTAGTTGCTAGCTCCAGATGTCACACAGCTCAATCTCTGACTTACTCTGAGATATGTACAGTAACAAAAGCAACAACCGCATAATCCAACTTGTGGCTGCCAAGGTCCTTCCCACATCCTGGAAGGCTCCTTGTTTTCAGTGGAGTATGTAGTGGTGGTGAAAACTAGTAAATTCAAATCAGAGCAGATGTGGTTTGTAGACCTCTTTATAGAATTAAGGTAAGCAAATTTATTTGTAGCAAAACACACGCAAAGAAAGTCCTTTAAGATAAACATTCCTAAATAAAGTTACTGAAACACTGTGGATTTTTAACCACAAACTAATTCCCTGGTAATCAGTTTCAAATGCTGACAAGCTTGTTTTCTTCCTGGTTTCCTATTTCTGACCTTCTAATTCCTTTCTTTAGCAACAGTAAGAATATTGCAAAATAATTCTTTCCAAGGACTCCGTGTCAACAGCTGTGAAGCCTCTAAGCTTCTGTTTTCCTTTGGCTGTTCATTAAGTGAGGTCAGTGTAAGGCTTATGTCATATTTTCTAGTTGGATTAAGCAACTTCTCAACTGGTGAAAAATGTGAAGTTCTAGATTGTCAATATCTCAAGAGTTTTGAAAACCAATTATGATATTACTATTATGTAGTATACAAAAAGTCTGTGCTAAATTTATGACTAATAGGTTTGTTAGAAATAGTTTGAACTCACTTATCTAACATCTTATTTTAACAAATATGCTAAAATTAAAGAGTTTCTTTTTTTTAATCAAGACTAGACATACTTTAAAATACCACAAAAATTATTTACTCGACAGATGGGAAACTAAAGATATCAGAACAAAAGAATTAAACTCTCTTTTACAAATATGTTCTGTGGCTATTGCATGAACACACACACACATGTACACAGTGGCTAGGTATTTACTGGAAGAACTTCTTGCTAAAATAGTAAGATTAGATTACAAACACATTGTATGACAATTATTTTATTGAAAGGGAGTGACCAAAAGCCGTTTTACGTGGTGCTAATTTAGCATACTTTTTATTTCTTTGATAGACATTTAACACACCTATGAAAGTTTCTCATCAGGCTGTTAGAGTTGGCTGTCCAATACTGAAAGGCACTCATCAAGGTCATAAAGTTTAGTCATTAAAATCATAGGTCATTTCATTCTCCCTAAATTGAATTTAAAGAGACTTTATATTTGGTTCCCAATTATTTTTTTAAACTTATATTTGCCCCCATCGCCCTAACCTATTCCCAGCAGCATGAACATGGGCCTACACGGTCTCTACTGGCATTGTTTTTAACTGTGCAAACAACTCTCTTGGCCTGAAAATACTTAAACTCTTTCTGTGTCTGTCAGCATTTTAATGTTTTTCAAGGCTTCACTCACTTAGGACCTCCTTGGTGAAATCCTTTTTAGTGATTCTGGAGAGAGCTGAGTAATTCCTTCTGTTTTAATATCACTCCATTTACGTTTTGTTCTATCACTTAACTATTAAGTCTCAATACAATCATGTGTGTTCTACCACTAGACTGATTCCACTAACCTTCATAGAATGTTGATAATACAATAAGATGTAGAAATACAATTATGATAACAACCAATCAACAAAAATAGGGGAAAAAAAAGTTCCTGCATAGAGAAGACAAACTAATGCACATTTTTCTATAAAACTTAATCCATAAGGGATTGTGTCTGATTCATCTTTGCATGATCAGTACTAGCCAGGGCTTGATGTGCAGGATGCATGGGATGAATATTTATTGAAATTAACTGAAATTAGCAGGTACTCAGATTTCCTGATCACCAATAAAAGGAAAGCATTTCCTTAAACAGACATCTGCTCATATCAATGCTACTTTAGAAAAAGTCAAAGAGGCTTATTGTATAAAGATTACATATGTATTTACATAATAACAAAAAATTGTAATTCCTCCTATGGTAGAAACCTGTTAGTCAAAAACCTGGCACTGAAAAATTCTCAATATGGTTAAACTAATTTTAAGCGTGTTCCATGGGATGCTATATGTGTCACAGGAAAAAAGGAGTTTCATAATTAAATAAATTTAGGAAACATTGAGTTACACTAAGTTAAAAACATTTATTATATGACTTCTCAGAAGCTAGTATATGTTGTAAATTTCTAAGAAGGAAATTAAATATGATTTATTTCCCAAGGTTATTAAACCAAGAAATCCTATCTTCAATAAGGATATTACGAAAGGTGAACCATGAAGTTTACTGTCCAAACTGAAACAGTTTTGAAAGTGAAAGGAAGAGATAGTTAATAAATTATACCAGAACAACTGGTATAAACTGGGATCCTGCCAGGCAAATCAGGATGTATGGTTACCCTACTTTTACAGAATTTTTTTAATACACTTTGAAAAAAGAAACTATATTAATATGGTCAAGAGATAAAACTATTTTATGTCAGTACACATCTGCTATTAGTATTTGTGTTGATGATACGAAGAGGAAGATCACTTGCATTTTAAACATAATGATATCTTTTTATTTTTCCAGCTCAAGGAGTCTCACCATTCTTAACAGCTCCTTTCCTGAAACTATAATGTGAATGATAAGGTTGTATTGTTGGGGAACAATAACACACAATGGAAATTCTCACTTAGCAGTTCAGAAGATGATTGAAGAATGCCGGCTTTCAAGAAATGTCTACGTTGTGGCACTGAGATCAGCATTTCATTTGGTATTGGACAATAGCTCTCAACCTTTTTCTTCTCAAGACCCCTTTTAATTATCAGACTTGTTGAGGACCTCAGAGAGCCTTGGTTTACGTGGGCTATAGCTATTGATGTTTACTATGTTAGAAATTAATACTGATAAATTTTTTTAAATATTTATTATTAATTTATTTTAAAATAACAATAAAGTTTAGTTGAAATGTGGAATCTGGAATCTTACGTAAGTATCTTACATATTAACATGGGTAACATATTTGTATGTAAATATATTTATTTTTCCAAAACAAACAAAAAATCTAGTGAGAAGAGTGGCATTGTTTTACTTTTTACAAATCTCTTCAATATCTGCTTAATAGAATTCATTTGGACTCTCGTATTTACTTTTGCATTTAAACTGTTGCAATATACTGCTTTGGCTAAAGAATATACAGAAGTATGATTAATTCAAGTATGATTCATCATTATAGGCTAAAAATATAGGTTAAATTTTGCAGAGGAATATTTAGATATTTGGATTGTCAAAATATCTCTCTACTGACTATGAATTACAAAGGTAAAACCTGAAATTTTACAGTACAAAAATCTATGGACATTATCTTAATCAAGCTGGCATCACCAAAATGGGAAGCTAAGATCCAATGCTCCTGATGTGGCGCCTGAGATCGCAGCATCACTTATGTTGCACTCCTGCCAAAAGATTCATAACCTGCATCTCATCACCAGGAAACTCACATCAAAACACATTGTACAAAACAATTAAAAATTATTTAAATTTAAGAGGCCCACACTCTTAAAAATATCACTGCCATGAAAGACAGAAGTGAAAAAAAAAGGGGCTGGAAACCATTCTTGATTAAAGAAAACTAAAAAAGACATGGCAATTAAATGCAAGGCGTAATCTTGAATTGACCCCCCATCAATTGGCTATATTTAGATATGTATTGTATAATGGATAATTGCATTGAATTAGTGTTAAACGTCATGAAATTTATCAGTTTATTATGATTTTATAAAAGAACACATTTATTCTTAGGAAATGCTCATTGATGTATTTTGGAGTAAATAAGTATAATGCCTGCAACTATCTCTCAGATGACTCATGAAATAATATGAATAGATGATTGATAGATAGATAGATATGGAACAATAAAGCAAATGTGGCAAAATTTTGATAAATCTGCTTGATAAGTATATAGGAGTTGTCTTACACTGTCCTTACAAGTCTTCTGTGAGAAAATTATTTCAAAATAAGCAGCTAAAAATAAAAATAATAATTAGAATTTTAGAAAATCAGTTAATATTTCTTTCAATTATAAATTAACAAAATCTTATAGAAATAAGCACAAAAAAGCTAATGAAGAAATATGCCCTGATTTCTTCCTTAAATTTCTTATTTTAGAAATATAAAACAAGGAGATCGAAAAATAAGCTTATGATGGAATTCAAATTATTCTGTTATTCATTAGCACATTTTCTGAACTGAATGCTTTTTATAGCAATACAAAATTCGGTTTAAAATCAAAATGCACTTATCTAAGACACCATCTAAAAGTGGTTCATAGTTTTATGGAAATTTTTTAAAATCTTTTAAAATTAATTCAAATCAATAAGTATATAGTGAAATCAGGTGCTAATAGTGCTTAGGTATCTGGACTAATGAAAAATAGAAACATAGAATTTATCCTCAAGGAATTTATAATGTTATCAAACCAAAACTTTTTGCACATGTGAATTAAAAACTAAAATAAGCAGCTTATGATTTAGCACTTAAAGGTTAAGTATCAGTCATCTCTGTCTAATAAAATTTTGTGAGCTACATGTACTATTTTTAATTTTCTTTTCTATTAATCACACTAAAGTAAAAAGAATCATATGAATAATTTCAGTAATATATTTTATTTAACCCAATATATCCAAGACATCATTTCAACATGTAATTGATATAAAAATGAAAAATATTTTACATTCTTTTTTATACTATTTCAGAAATCCAGTGTATATTTGACACTCATAGCTTATGTGAATTCAATCTGGGTACATTTCAAGTAGTCAACAGACACATATGGCCAGTGGCCATCATTTGGCACAGAGCAAAAGTAAATAATGGTAAGAGAATTCTTCCATAAAAATGGCACAATGGTGGTGGTGTATGGCTTTAAAATGGTCTCACTATGGGGGTGCCAAGGAGTTTTTATTAACTGTAATTACTCAAACCTGGTGAGTTTCTTATTCTCCTATGTACTTCCCAGGACAATGGTCTGTTGCATAATTTCCCTTCACCATAATTATTTTTTGAGAGTTTTCAGGGATATTTTGCCTATGGTCACAATCAATCGATCCTTTCACCAACCTTGCTTGAGAAGCCACTTGAAGGGAAGCATCATCACTGTCAAAAGACATGTTTCCTAATACGTCCCAAATCTGCAGTGTAAAGATGGGAAAGAGCACCTCACAACTCTTCGTGCCAGCACTGTAGTGTGTGCTGCCCCAAAATGTAGGACATGTCCCTCTCCCACACCTCATCTTATCTCATGAAAATGGCACCTTCAGCCAGGCATGGTGGTTCACACCTACAATCACAACACTTTGGGAGGCCAACATGGGAGGACAGCTTGAGGCCAAGAGTTTGTGAGTAGCCTAGTGCAACACAGCAAGAGAATATCTCTACAAAATATAAAAATAAAGGCTGGGCGCAGTAGCTCACGCCTGTAATCCCAGCACTTTGAAAGGCCTAGGCAGGTGGATCACGAGGTCAGGAGTTCAAGACTAGCCTGGCCAACATGGTGAAATCCCGTCTCTACTAAATATACAAAAATTAGCTGGGCCCAACGGCGGGTGCCTGTAATCCCAGCTACTCAGGAGGCTGAGGCAGGAGAATCGCTTGAACCCAGGAAGCACAGGTTGCAGTGAGCCAAGACTGTGCCACTGCACTCTAGCCTGAGTGACAGAGAAACACGCCATCTCAAAAATAAATAAATAAATAAATAAATAAATACAAATACAAATACAATTAAAATTAGCCAGGCCTGGTGTTGCCCACCTGTAGTCCCAATTACTTGGGAAACTGAGGCAGAAGGCTCACTGGAGCCCAGAATTTTGAGGTTACAGTGAGCTACTATCACACTGCTGCACTCCAGCTTGTGCAACAGAGTGTTTCCCCATCTCAAAAAACAAAAAAACACATACCTGCAGCTTTCGCCTAACATGCCTCTCCACAAGGGGCCTTGATTTAATATAAGATCAATAAAGAGACAGCATGTTGCCCTTTATTGCATTGGTTTCTAGCTCCCTGGTTCCCACGCATAAAGCTTCCTCAGACTTCCTGCAGCCCAAAAGTCTTCATGCCAATCAGTCCATGAAACCCATGCTCTTCTTAAGCTTGTCCTACCAGTTCCCAAATGCCACCCAGTCATGCTGAGTCCCAACAGTAGGCCCAGTCCAATTTAATGCTGAGATCTCTGCCATATAAGCAGAGACGTATAGAAAGATATCTTACTTTCTGTAGTAGATGTTTTCTTGAAACTTTTATATAAATTGAAACTGTCTTAATTAATTCCTATTTAAAATGGATTATAGAAGGCAAGTGTTGGGTGTGCCTGAGAAAATCTTCTCTAACCCAGTTCCTCTGATTTTCCAGATGACTAAAGTGGCCAGGCCAGTTTGAGCTTGCAAACGTGACATACACGTGGTCTGCTCTATATTTCCAGATAGCTACAGGTCTTCCAACTTCTGGTTTAGGGGACTTCCTGTTATACCAATTGCCTAGGGTAGTGTGCCATTTTAAAGATTCATCTAGAGAATGACCAAAAAAAGTAGGGAACTCTTTTTGGTGTGTCATTTAATGCAGAGGAAAAAAAAGATAAAACAAAATTCAGATATTAGAAAAAAGTAGGCTACTTCAAGTTCCTGTCACAAATGGACTGCACTCAGCATTTTACATGTGACACAAAGGACAGTGACTTTGCTGTTACTTTTTGTCTTATTCCAGATGTGGTTGAAGACTAACAAGTCATTGCTGATTTTAAACATATAGTTTTAGTATGAAATATAAAATAGGAACCCTGATGGTATTTTTCTCTTTTTTTTTTTTTTAGAGACAGGATCTGGCTCTGGCTCTCAGTATGGAGTGCCATGGCGTGATCACAGCTCACTGCAGCCTCAAACTCCTAGGCTCATGCAATCCTCTCACCTCAGCCTCTTGAGTAGCTAGGACTATAAGCATGTCCCACTATGCCTAATTTTTAAATTTTTTGTAGAAATGCATTTTTGCGATGTTGCCCAGGCTGGTCTCAAACTCCTGGCCTCAAGCAATCTTCCTGCTTCCACCACTCAAAGTGGTCTACCCAATGTGCTGGGATTACAGGCATGAGTCACCATGCCTGGCCTCTTAAGGCATTTTTAAAAGATATACAAGTATTCTCTTAAAATATGTCATGAGTTGTTGCCTTATTCAATCAAGTGCTTATTTAGCACCTACAATACAGCAAACACTAAGCTAGACTCTAGGTATCCAGAGAGGAAAGGATATTTCCCTGCTCTCAAGTTGCTTGTGGAAGGAAACAGGACAAAAAGAGAAGAAATTTTAGTACTGTCTGTGGTAAAGGTACATATAGAAGAGATATCTAACCCAGAGAAAGCTTCCTGGAAGTAGTGAGGGTAGTGAGACTTAAATTTGGCTGGAATTAGCTAGGAGAAGCATAGTGAAGAAAGTGAGAGATAAAGAATATTGACACGAAGAGTCAGAAGGGACAGTGCCTCCAAAGACCCAGAGGTGAGGGAACATATGTTCAAGGATCTAAACAGGCAGATGAGATATATGTGAGACGGATCAGAAAAAGGCTTGAAGAATGTTAGGAATCTGGACTTTTATCATAAAGGAAACGAAAAATATTGAAGGGTTTTTGAGTGGCTTGAGACAGCCTGCTTTGCATTTCAAGGAGATCCTATGACCACAGCACTGACCATGTACTAGGGGAAAAACAGCGATCCATTCATTAGCAGTTGCCACTATCCCAATCATAATAGATATCTGATCTAGGATGGTAACAGAGGATGGTAAGAAAAGCAAGAGATAGACTTCACAGGAAAAAAAAAAAAAAGCAGAATTGACAAGATTTTGTGACAAATTGAAGGTCAAGGCAAGGGAGCATGCCACACTGAGCAAAACATAGAAGCAAGAATTAAGCATGTGACTAGGCATGATGGCTCACATCTACCATCCCAGCACTTTGAGAGGCTGAGGTGGAAGGACTGCTTGAAGCCAGGAGTTTAAGACCAGCCTGGGCAACATAGCAAGACCCCATGTCTCTAAAAAGTTTCTAAAAAATTAACTGGGCATGGTGTTATGCACCCCAGGCTACTTGGGAGACTGAAGTGGAAGGATCACTTGAGCCCAGGAATTGAGCCCAGGATTTTGAAGCTGCAATGAGTTTATGATCAAGCCACTGCACTCCAGCCTGGGCAACAGAACAGCATTCTGCCTCTTAAAAAAAAAAGCAGAAATTGAAAAAATTTTTTTAAATGAAGCATGTGAGACCATATCTCACTCACCCTTGATTCTCCACTGAGTAGCAGACTGCCATGCATAACAGAGTGTAAAACAAATGTTTGATGAATGGATGGATGAATATGGAATTATTGACTGACTGACTAAATGAATTTATTAAGAAGCAGGAAACTTGAGGGGAGAGATGAAAACAAAAATGAGCATTGCCTAAGAAAAAAGTTCGACTTGAAAAATTTAAAAATTCCCTTTTAGATTGAGATAATTTTTGAATTCTGAATCATGAGCTTTAGGGATTTAATTAGGCAAACAGTAAAGATTTAATTCAATGAGTTGGTTTCTGTAAAGAAAATGCACACAAACCACCCCAAACGTGAAATTGAATTGTTAACAGCTAATACCATGTACATTATATAAAAACATGCTATGAGATAAAATTTATCGCTAAAGTATATAGGTACCCTGTAGTTATCCCTGTTTGAACTAGTATAAATTGAGCTAGTATAAACTAACATGATTTTTTTTTTTTTTTGAGACGGAGTTTCGCTCTTGTTATCCAGGCTGGAGTGCAATGGCGCGATCTCGGCTCACCGCAACCTCTGCCTCTCCTGGGTTCAGGCAATTCTCCTGCCTCAGCCTCCTGAGTGGCTGGGATTACAGGCACGTGCCACCATGCCCAGCTAATTTTTTGTATTTTTAGTAGAGACGGGGTTTCACCATGTTCACCAGGATGGTCTTGATCTCTCAACCTCGTGATCCGCCCACCTCGGCCTCCCAAAGTGCTGGGATTACAGGCTTGAGCCTCCGCGCCCGGCCCTAACATGAAATTTTTAAACCAATTATGTAATTTCAGGTAGTGATTAATTTGTTCTTATCTTAATGTTCCATAGAAAACAGAAAATAATTAAGGAAAATAACAAAGCATAATTATTATTCATAAATAGATATGTATTAAATAAATGAAACAGTAAATATTTACTTTTTTAAATGCAGAAATAGAGTCAAATCTGATAAACCACAGTTTATCCTTCCCATATAAGAGCACAAAAAGGAACTCATACAAGAAAAGCACCTCGACTATTTGTTGCATTAGCAGCAAAAACTCCTTAATTAACTATAAAATATAAAGAAACAAAAACTAAGTGTGAATAAGAATCAGGAAAAAACAGAAGACTGCCAGGAGCTTCCATGGGCAAGGTTAGACTTAAACCATCAAAAAATATTCCTATGGAATACAGTTCCAATGACATAGAAAAAAAAAAAAGAAAGAAACCAAATCAAGACAACCACTGAATCTTAGGAGACAATATTGTGTGCCATGAATAGCTAGCATTATCAGTTCTTTTTCATGGGTGTGGTCTGGTCTAACATAAGATTCCATTTTTTAACTGTAGTATCTGCTATCAGTGTCCTTGTCCCTCACTTGGCAGATGGCCCTCTGCACCCTTTGATCTTCCAGTCCCACCCCACTTCCTTCTGACTTGAGGCTAAAGGCGCAGAAGCAGCTTTCATCAGGCAGAGCTTGGCTTTAAGACAATTTTCTGTAATTCCATTTCAAAGATGCTTCCCTTCCCACAGGTTTCATTTACTATTCCACAAGTCACAATACATACTGCACTACGTACATCAAATAATTGGACTGCTGCTTTGTCCCTATTTCTTAGTTTCAGTCTCAGTTTTTTGCCTACTTACTCATTCCCACCACTAAGATGAAGCACCCTTTTGTACCAGAAACATTGTTTTCAATGGTTGGAAATCCTGTTATTTGTGCACAAGCCTCTGAGATGACAAGTCCCCTGTGTCACATGTCTAGATGCCAAAGTGTCACATGTCTCAGGTACATGGGTATTATGATTATGCTGTTCTCACCCACTGAGATGCCCATCTATTGCCTGAACCATGACTAGATGTTGCTGTTACCAAGGAATCTATCCACCAACCGCTCTGCTTCCAGCCTTAGTGACTTCTATCCAAATCCAGGTATATAAGTCAAGGTTCTCTAGAGAAACAGAACCAGTAGGAAATACATACACGTATCAGAGCTTTGAACTTCCTGGGTCTCCCTTTTTATATACAAAAAAGGAGATTTATTCTGAGGAATTGGCTCACATGATTATGGAGACTGAGAAGTTCCATGATCTGTTGTCTGCAAGCTGGAGACCCAGAAAAGCTGATCAGTCATCTGAGTTCAAAGGCCTGAGACCCAGGGTAGCTGATGTAAATCCCAATCTGAGGGCTGGAAAAGATGAGGTGAGGTGTCCCTGCTCAAGCAGTCAGGCAGGCAGCAAAAGTGGTTAATTTCTCTTCCTGTTGCCTTTTGTTCTACTAGGCCCGCAACAGACTATACGATACCCTCCACCTTGGGCAATGTACTTTACTGAGTCCATTAGTTCAAATGCTAAAGTCTACTTGGATGGCTAAGTTAAAAAAACAAAAGAAAACTCAAACCAAATAAACAAAAACACACATACACACACACAAAACACTAATCTCATCCAGAAACGCCTCACAGACACTCTCAGAAATAATGTTTACCTTGGGCACCCTGTGGCCAGTCAAGTTGACACACTAACCATCAAATCAAGTAATCTGTATCATGTACAAACTACCCATAATGAAAATGCCAAAATATAACAGCTAAAAGGTTTTAAATTGCAACAAGATATTAGTAAGGAGAGAAGCACTATGAAAGAAAAATATCGCCAGTGTCTATGAATGATAAGCTGAAAAGAATAACAAGCTGGGTAACTGAAATTGGATACTACATGCTACTGGTATCTAGTGGGTAGAAGTTAGAGAGGTTGCTAAACACCCAATGCACAGACAGCCTCCTCAACGAAGAATTATGCAGTCTGAAATATTAATAGTGTTAAGGTACAGCAACACCGATATGTAGTTTTTGAAATCTGTGTTCCTCATTTCAGATAGTACCATGTTGACTGAGATTTGGACTCAGTGAATAGCAAGGAAATAATTTCAATAAATATGAGATTCAGTTAACATCGTACCATGCAAAATGAGGACTGCTTTTATTTGTTTGTCAGTTGAAGCTCTACTGTACATGATTGTAGCAAGAAAGGAAAGTAGTTTTAGAAATAGATCTTCTCTTTAGCCTGTTCTTCCCAGGGCAGATTATTTAAAGTTAGGATGCTTAGAACTAACTGAACTTTTCATCTTCTTTCTAAAATCTCTCTTCCTCATTCTCTTTTCCTGTTAATAAAGCTACCATTGTTTTTTCCTCTTCCTTCTCCATAAGCCCTCCAATAAATTGCCAAGCTCTGGTGATTCTCTTTCTACTGTATTTACATTCGTTTCCTCCTCCTTATTCTCAGTAGCCCACCCTTAATTCATATCGTCCTTTTGCCTTTCACAGACTACAACAATTGCTTCATAACGAGACACAGAATCTCTTCCATATAATCCATTTAAAGCATATGTCATAAATAAAACCTTTTTACTGATGAATTACTTTTCTCAAAGCACAACTCAGATCATGTAAATTATTTGCCCCAAAATCTCTACTACTTCCCATTGTCCGCTGAATAATCTGATACCAGTGCACTCTAGTTTCATTTCTCAACACTCCTCTCCATGACTAATGCTCCTTTGAGCAGGATTACATTGTGTTATTACTCCCTGCACTTCCCCATCTCTGAGTCTTTGTTCACACTGTTCACTCAACTAGAAACCTCTTCACTGACTCATCTTGTTACCTATCTTTCCAGCTTTAATGTTACCTTTTCTACCAGGTTTTCCCTGGAACTTCCATGGTAGGATTTTTTTTTAATATCCCGCTTATGGTAATAATTTCCAAATGCTAGTACATGGACAAACCATCAGTGATAAACTTTTCTCCTGTCCATGATGAAATGAAGAATAATGTAGTGAATGTTTTACAATGGAATATTTATTCAGTTTAAACTTTTATCTAATGTTATGCCCAGCCTTTTCTTACTAAAATATCCTCTTTTTAATTATTGTTAAAAAAAATCTTTACTTGGCAAAAATAAAAGCTAGTAACCATGGGTTTGGCATTTCAGTTGTTGAGAGAAATTTCACTGCGAAATCGAAGAATCCTCATATAACATTTTACCTAGGATTGGTAAGTGGTCAACTTTTTGTTTCATGATTTTTTTTTTTTCAAGTCTCTTTCTCTTACAGATTTGAGGCAGCTATTATTACTCTATAAGATTATTTACAAAAGGACTATTTAAACTATAGAGCAGACAGATGTTTGCATTGCATAGTCTCTTGCACTTGGTGAATTGTAGCGGACACTGTGATGCATTACTCAGATTCTCCTTCCAGGAGGATTTGTTTCCCCCATGCTAGAAGGGCTGTTGTCAGGAGCCATCAGCTGACAGCCTTTTCAGGATTGCTCCAATTGCAGAGAGCCACCTCAGTCAAGGTCATGCCCCTTTCTTGGCACCTCATACCCAATGACTAATTCACACAATGTTGGGAATACTCTGAAGGGCCATTCTAACCCCAGAGGTTTTCCTAAGACCAGAAAAACTGTTGCTGGTTCTGCTCCACAAACTTTTCCTTCTGCCTATTCCTGCTTCCTCCTTACCCTTCTCTCTAACAAGTACAGATCCCATAAACATTCCTATACACAGCCTAACTGCTAAACTCCATCCCAGAGTTGGTTTCCTATAGAACCCAATCTTTTTATTAACTCACTGAAATCCAGAACTATGCTTTTAATCCTTACATCTTCCCAAGAGCCTTACACTGTATCTTGAACAGGTACTTGACACAATTAGAAAGGTTATTTAGGATAGATCTTCTTGCTTGAACCCATAATTCTACTTAGGAAAAAAAAAAAAGAAGACTAAACATACATAGGTAATGAACTCACTTGTGTTTCTCTCCCTGTGACAATACCATAAAAACTCTACTTCAGTATTAGTATATTCTTATGTTGAATTTATAAAATGACATGAGAAATACAATTTAAAATGTCAAAATCATGTGACATTTACTTAGAAAGGCCCATGGGTCTCTGAAAATAAAAACAGACTCTAGCATACAAAAAGGAAATTATTAGAAGGCTCATACAAATCATAGGACAGAAACAGGGGCAATGTCATTTGCCTGGAATCATAGCAAAAAAAAGAACAAATGGACAATCTCCTCAGTTAGCTCATCAGAATGAATCAACTCCTCTTTTGGCTCCAAAGTAATTCCTCTTGAAACTTAAAATTGAGGGAGAAATTGTTTGCTTAGCATGAGTTGTGCCACACCCTCACCTGGTCAGAGATGGCAGGATACTGAACTGACCATCCTACCAAGACTACATGCAGCAAGAGAAGATGTACCTCCTCAGATGGCAGAGGAAGTGCTGCCATAAGGGTGGTGCAGATGTACAGTATACACTGATGAATCGGCCTGCCTAATACAAGTCTATCAGATGACATCAGCAAATAAACATCCTGAGACTCTGAGTCTGAGGATGAATCAAGAAAACATTGTAGTAGCCATTGCCCAATAAATGTAAACAAAATGACCTATAATTTCACATTTCAGGAGTGCTAAACAAGTGGAAATATCCTAATAAGATAGGTCTTTCCCAGATAAACAAACCAGAAAACACAAAATATAGATATTGAAATTGTATCAACCAAATCTATGTAAATAAAGTGAGGTCAGGTTGCTTAAATTATTGAAATAAAATTCTTTGGTTTTTATTTTAATAATGGAAATTTAATTGTAAATGTTTTTTATTTTTACTGTAGTTATGTAGTACTGTGGTTATGTTTATAGTACCTATGATTCTAGATGGATAAAGTGGCTGCCTAATATAAGATTGCTTATTTTCCTATTCTTTTAAAGTTAATTTCAATCTTACATTTTTTAAAAATTAAATTTATGTATATACCTTTGTGGTAGGGTTGTCAGATAAAATACAGAATGCTCACTTAAATTTGAATTTCAGATAATTAATAATAACAAATAATTTTTAACAAATAATTTAAGATAATTAATAATAAATAATAAATAAATTTTCAGTATAAGCAGTCCCAAAGGTTGCATGGGACATATTTATATTAAAAGTTATTCATTGTTTACTTAAACTGTAAATGTCCTCAGGTGTCCTGCTTTTTATTTTCCCTCTAAATCTGGCAACCCTGTTTTGTGATGCATACCTAATGTTTTTGATTATCCAGTACTGATCATTTTCCCTACCACTCATAACCAAACCTCTTTTTTCCTTTAGAGGACTATCCACCCTACTATTAATACATGTGGTGTGGGTGGAACTGACCCATCTCTTACAGGTGCATGATCCAAGCTGTATCAACCTAACTACAATGTCATGCCACAGTGACTGGTTCAGTAATGGGCACATGACTCTGGTCAGGACAATGAGAGCCAGACCTAAGATTTTTGTTCTTTGTAGAAAAGATGAGAGATTTTGTTTGTTTGTTTTGTCTTGTTTTACTTGCTTGTTTTTCCTGAAATTATTGCTAAGCTGGTTGGTGATATGTCCTGGAGCTTCAGGGAGCCAGTACATGAAAAGAGTCTGTCCAAAAATAGTGGCTACACAGGATAAAGCTGAAAGATGAAGAATAAAGCCTGAGACCTACTGATGTCATTAAACCCTGGATCCAGCTAAGCCTGAAGAGGTCTATCTTGGACTTTTCCATTATTAGAACAGAGAGATCCAACTTACTTAAAACAAACAAACAACAACAACAACAAAAACCATAAGCAAGTACATTTAAATTGTTGCCATTTGTTGTCAAAAGTCCCTTTTAGCAAAGATATTTTGAGGCAATGAGAGGTATA
Organism: Saimiri boliviensis; assembly: GCF_048565385.1. Lineage (NCBI taxonomy): Eukaryota > Metazoa > Chordata > Mammalia > Primates > Cebidae > Saimiri > Saimiri boliviensis. Next base: position 33,264,692 of record NC_133458.1, read on the forward strand.
TACAATAAAGTTATTAAATAGAAAAATCGGAACCAAATGTAGGAGGACAAAATAAGCCAATCCTAAAAGTTAACATAATTTAATGTCTTCTAATACATGTGTACCACTGATACTATGTGAGATGATTCTAAACGTATATAAATAATAATTTGTTTTATTTTAATAGTTTAATACTATTTCAATGTGAATTAAATACATAGCTAGCACATCATACCCAAGTATTCTTATAAAAGACATTTGCTGAAGTAAAAACATGATTTGATCAAAATTAGAATAAAAATTATTCTTCTGGAAATATAAGGATATGGCAAACATCATGAAGGTATCATGCAAGGTCCAACATTTTGAAAGCATTGACATTGTTAATGTGATTGTATATCACGTTCTGCTCTGAGTAACCTAGCATTCAGGGTTGGGGCAGGAAATGGAGAGAAATACGTTATTTTATAACTATCATGAGAAAAGAAAAATTATGTCAATATTTCTGGAAGACCTATTTATTCTCTGCAGCCAAATTCCAAAACAAATTTCTCATTTATTACTTATATGAAGACTGTTAACCTTTATTACTTAAGAAAAATATCCTCTGCAATACTTTTATAATCAAAACCATCAATATAAAAACAAATTTTTAATGTTTTTTCTTGTAACAATCTTCCATTAAAGTCAACAGTTTTAAAAATATACTTTAGTACAACTGGTTCTATAAAATATAAGTTAATACGGTACAACAATGCAGACTTCCAGGGCTCTAATTTAATGGGGGAAAAGAAAAAAAAGCTTAGGCTACCTAGGGGTTTCAATGAAAAGCATTTACATGGAAAACTTTCATAAACCCCACATCTCTTACTTGGTTTTGAAAGTAGCTGAATAGCAAACAATTAGCTATCTGAGGTGGTTTTAGAATACTGGTGCTGTATATTGCTAATGGATTCATATGCTTTGAAAAATCAAGAGAACAAAAGACAATTATTATTAATGAGAAAAAGAAAAAAGGCTTTTTGTAATTCAAAGAATTCTGTAGCAATTACAATTAGGAACCTTTCACAATAGGTAAGATACCAGCATAATGTCCCTTAGAACAGAATGTACATTGTTAGAAATCCAAGTGCAGTAGGCCTTTTCTATTAGGAATTACAGGGATAGGAGTGGAAAGTGGGAAATCAAGAATAGTTGCTGAAGAAAGAATAAGTAATACAATGGAACAACAGCAAGAGATAAGTGAGAGAAAGATACGAAGTTAGGCTTTCTAAAGCATATTTTGGAGAGGAAATTCAAATAGCTTAAGGAAAAGTAAAACAATATTGCTTGAAACCTAATCTCGCAAGAGAGTGATAGAACACACAGAGAATAAACATATCTGGTGAATAAACGTCCTTGGATCAATGATTTCTCCTACTAAGGAAGCAGGAAGAGTGTATTGTTTGCTATTTTTAGGTATAAATTAGTATAGCCTTGGTTTAATGAATAAGACTGAGATAAAGACATGCACTGCCAGTAGCAGAGGAGTTGAAATGCTGACTGCAGAAAGGCACACTACAAAAGGTTTAGTTTCTGATGAAGTAAATATTTAAAAGTTATTTTTTTCTTTTATTGCATAAATATATGTCTTCTACTGAATTACTTATGAAAATACAAACTATTTCATTAGCAGATTTTACTTCTGAAAAGTTTATGAAAACTAAGAAGGGAATTAAGGGCAGATTATTAGACTAATGGACCTTAAAGTCATTCTCATTCCACATTTCCCGTAGAACTAAGAGATATCTAATACTCTCAAGAGTGGGGATTTCTCTATCTAATTAAAGATTACATTTTAAACTCTTGACTTGCAAAAATCCCTAATGTATAGTTAATTGTATGCGATTTTTCTCCTTACCTACACTGACACAAACACTCTTCCCTTAGAAACTTGCTTAGAGAACAAGATTTTTCTGTACAGACAAGCCATCTCTGTTATCATCTTACCATCTTTCTTTACTCTCAGAGTGACAATTTATTTTCTTTATTTATCACTGATAGCTTTGTTAACTCAAAAGAGTTAAAATGCAAAAACTTTCAGTATATTTTTCTTTGAGAAATTAACAAGTTTTTTAATTAAAAATTAATACGGATTTTGAACGATGAATAAAATGTTCCAAATAAGTAGCTCTTAAGTATTTAAGTATTTTTAGCAATAGAAATATCTTTAGACAGACTAATTATAATATGTTATTCCTGGGCAATCTGACACTTTGGTTGAATATATTTTTATCATTAACTATCATTAACACTTTCAAAAGAAAATTTGGTTTTCTTTGCTTATCATATTGTTATGGATCAAGGGTTTCCATAAAAAGTGTAAGGCCGGTTGCCTCACCGGGAGGCCCGACATACCCACCTCTGCCCTCAGCACCTGACTCTGCACCCAGCAGCAGGCTCTGCGCTCGTCACCTAGCTCTGCTGCATGGCTCCTCTGGAAGGCTCCGGCTGATGCAACCCTAGCCGGCTTTTGTACTAGAAAAGCCCGCCCAACAACTCGCCAACCAGTAGCGCCCGCCCTGTCCCAATCCCGCTCCCCTGGAGCCAATCAGAGCACCCAGCTGTTGCTGGGTTACCCATAGCCACAAAAAACCCAGACCCCAGGAAGTCAGCGTGACTTCTCTGGCCCCTTTCTCCGGACGATAGAACCTCGCCCGGGAGCTGAATAAATTAGCATTTAATTTTCTTATACTGGCCTCAGTTTCTTTATTTTAAACTCAGCAATAACCCTTACAAAAAGGAACTAAAATTGGAATGGAAGCTGGCAGCCGGCAAGAGATCTTCCAATGAAGGTGGGAGAATTTTCAAGGCACTTTCCTGTCTACAGAGGATGACTTTGGCATTTATATCCAAACAGGTGAGAACAGAAGTCTCAGCCATGATTAAAATAAAATATTTAGCATTGGGAGATCCAAAATTATTTAGCAGAAAAAGAGATAGAGAGCTACAAGGAACCTAGAGTAGTTTCTTAAAACTCAGAACCATCTTCCCTTTGTCACTCATTCCATTCCTTTCTTTTCTCCCTTCTCCCTACTATATGCTTTAATCATTAGTGAACTAATTCTTACTGAGACTCTGTGGTAGGCAGTAGAGGATCATATTCATGAAAAACATACATATACAGGAACATATACTTGTAAACATTCAGGATCCACCTCCTTAGAGTCAAATGAGGGAGCAGATAAGTACAAATAAGTTAATTTTAAGATGTGAGGGGATTAAATACAAGTTCCAATGTGAGCATGGAAGAACAAGGAACACCTCACCCGGGAAATTCAGAGAAGGCTTCTCAAGGTGGTAAATACCTGATCTAAATATTGAAGGAGGCCAGGCATGATGGCTCACCCCTGTAATTCCAGCACTGGGAGGCTGAAGTGGGAGGATCACTTGAGCCCAGGAGTTTAAGACCAGCCTGGGTAACACAGTGAGATCCTAGCTCTACAAATAATTAGCCAGGCATGGTGATGGGTGCCTGTAGTTCCAGCTACTCAGGAGCCTGACGTGGGAACATTACCTGAACCCAAGGAGGTCAAGGCTGCATAAGCCATGATCTCACCACTACATTCCAGCCTGGGCCTTGAAGTGAGACTGTGTCTAAAAAATATATAAATAAATAAATAAAAATTAAAAATTTTATTTTTTATATATATTTATATATACATATTATATATAATATAATACATATATGTATATTATATATAATATATATTACATATATAATACATATATGTATATATATACATATACATATATGTATTATATATATTATATATGTATATATTATATAGTATTATATATAATACATATATATAATAATGTATTATATATATAATAATATATTATATATATAATCATGTATTATATATAATCATGTATTATATATATAGAATACATATATATTATATATATGTATTATATATATATAATATATATGTATTCTATATATATAATACATATATATATGTATGGAAAGCCTGCCTGACAGACAAACTTGGGGAAACAGGAGAGAAGGAATTCCAAGGAGTGGGAATAAGGTGTGAGAAAGTGTGGCCTGTTCAGGAAACTACCAGTACTGACAGAGTGTAAAGTGTAAGGGTTTGGAGGTGGAAGGAGGAGCTACCGGAGGATGAGGCTGAAGAGGTTGGAAGGAAGAGATATTAATGGGCCTTACATGTCACAGTAAAGAACTCAAATCTTATATTGCAAGCAATTAGGAGCCTCTGAAGAGTTTTTTGGGAGAGAGAGTAACATAATCAGATTCTCACTTGCATGCTGGCAGTGATGAGCTGGATGAATTGTGAGATTAAAACCAGGGAGACAAGTGAGGTGTGAAGGATGCTTGACTTAGGGCGCAGGCAGAAGAGATGAGAAGGAAGTAACAGTGGAGGGCTAATAGGAGGTAAAATTGATGGGAGGTGGTGACTGAAGATTAGAGGCAGGAACAATGCAAGCAATAGGAGAGCAAGGTGCATTTTGAGGTTCCTAACTGGAAAAAAGAGTGTGGTGGTATTAATCACTAAGATAGGAAACGCAGAAAAGATTTGGAACAAAGCTCCTGAGTACAGATTTGTACACAGTGACTTTGAGGAACTTACCAGTTGTAGCTATAGTTCCAGACCTCAGAAGAGAGGTCTGGAGAAATATATGGGAATCACAAAGAGGACAATAAAAGCCATGGGCATGAATAGTGTCACTGTTAAGGGCATAGGCTCTGCTGTCAAAAGACCCAGACTTGAGTTGGCTCTCTCATTGATCTTGTACAAGTTTTCTAAATCTGAAACATGCTGTTAATAATATCGCCTATAAACTGCAAAAGAATTAAATAAAATGGAAATGTATCTAAAGCATTCAGCATGGTGTTGGGCATGTAGAAAGTGCTCGCTGATGCTACTTTATATTACTCTGATTAATCAAATTAGGAAACTAAAATTCACCTATTCACTAAATCCTCTGGGGACCCCTACTATATTCAAGGCCAAATAAAAGAGGCAAAATGATAGAACTCTGGGTGGAATTAATATTTAAGATGTAGAGCCATAGAGAAAGGCAAATGAGTGATCGATTGCCTTTAGTTATGTGACAAAAATGTCACATAACTAAGGCTTTCAATGTTTTCAGGGGGTTAGTAGTTAGTAAGTCATAGGCAAATTTAGTCATTAAAATATTGGGGGTAGAAACAAGCTCACATTGCCTGAGGAGTGAAAGAGAAAGGAAAAAATATGTAGACAATGGGTATAGATTACTCTTTTTAGAAGCTTGGCTGTGAAGAGGAAAAATAGAGATTAGTAACAAGGTATTTCTTTATTTAAATTGATTGTTTTAATGAAGTTAGTTTTTATTTTAATTTGAGAAATAACTGAACATATTTGTACACTGACCAGACAGAGCCAATGGAGAAAACAAAACGATGCATATAGGCGAGAAGGTGACTCAGAATCACTGGTGGAGCAAAAGGAAACAGGGAAATGTAGAGCGCAGTAAAGCAGGCCTCAGGAAGAGCAAAGCGCTTTACTCAGTGAGTACAGAGATGCCAGATCTAACGGGTGCTTGAGTTACCTTTACTGCCACTTGAAGAATTTCAAGGATGTCAAAGAATTACTGAATTCCACATTGGGAGAGTGCTAACTACAGTAGGATAGAGAACAGTATGAGCACCTGGGAAATAACTGAAAATCAATTCTCCACTGGGAATGAACAGGAACTGGTGGCATGTGCAGCTTCGGGTACTGTGAGAAAGTTCTAGTTCAGAAGGCAGATCCTAGTATTGAGGGAGACGATGATCCTAACAATGGCCACTATAAGGAAGCTCAGCATGAAATAACAGAGTGTTTAGAATCAGGGCATGGAGGAATTGAAATTACTTGGAAATACAGGAAATCAGCATGAGCTGAAAGTCCTTCAGCTGGTAGAGTTGATAGAGGAGATCTATCTTTTTAGATCAATATTTTATAGGCACAAAAACCCTTAATAGATTATCAACAAATGGAATTAAGCAATATATAAAAAAGGATAATATATTATAATCAACTGGGGTTTATCTCAGGAATACAACACTGTTTCAACATTTAAAAATCAGTATAATTCCAGGAACAGAAAATCAAACATCACATGTTCTCACTCGTTAAGTGGGAGTTGAACAACGAGAACACATGGACACAGGGAGGGGAGCATCACACATCGGGGCCTGTTGGGGGGTGGAGGACAAGGGGAGGGATAGTATTAGGAGAAATACCTAATGTAGATTATAGGTTGATGGGTGCAGCAAGCCACCATGGTACGTGCATACCTATGTAACAAACCTGCACGTTCTGCACATGTATCCCAGAAATTAAGGTATAATAAAAATAAAAATCAGTGTAATTCACTGTATCAACAGAATAAATAGGAAACAAAATATTTAATAGAATTATTTAAACAAATATTTAAATAATTATTTAAATATTTAAACAAATTATTTAATAGAAACAAAAATCATTTGACAAAATTTATGAGGAAAAACTCTCAGCAAGCTGGGACAGAAAAGAACTTCCTCAATTTAATAAATGGCATCTAGCATCATATTTAATGACCACAGATCAAAGAAATAGAAAACAGAAAGCCATAAAGAATGTCAATGATGCCAAAAGAAGTTTCTGTAAAAAGGCCAATAAATAGTAAAACAAAACAAGACAATTATTTGCTTTCCCAAAAACATTAAGAAAATAGTTTTTAATGCATGCAATGTCATTGAATATGCTCCATAATTTTTGAAAATTTGGCTTAATGCTTTTTTGACATGTGATCCAAAGGTTTGCTATACTATATTTTAGTAGTGAGTTTGGCTATACTATAATTTGGTAGTCATAACTAAAAAGGGTACTGTGATCCAAAGGTTTTGCTATACTATATTTTAGGTTTGACATGGGATCCAAAGGTTTTGCTATACTATATTTTAGTAGTGAGTTTTTTCTATATTGTATTTTAGTACTCATAACGGAAAAGAACACTGTGATCCAAAGGTTTTGCTATACTATATTATAGGTTTGACATGTGATCCAAAGGTTTTGCTATACTATATTTTAGTAGTGAGTTTTGTCTATACTATACTTCAGTAAGCATAACTGAAAAGGACACTTTACAAAAAAGCATGAAGATACATCTACCTGGGAGAAGTACATATGATTTTCCTTACTCAAGCATAATATTTATGTTTTTCAATTGTATTCATCTGCTAAAATTCTGATAGTAATTTTCTTGCAAACTAACTGAGAAGTATTTCATTAACATATTTTCATCAAATGAAAAGATACCAAAACATTTTTACTTTGAAAAATTTTAAACAGTTTAAAAGATTGTTTTTAAGTTTAGAAATAAAAGTTTTTACAGGAAGCATATTTTAGCATTTTGAACTTTAAAGTAATATAATGATGGACAAGATTCCAAATAACTGTTTTCAAAATATGCTTTGGAGAATGTAAGTTTCTTTTGAAAAGTAGTTCAGGGATATAGTAAATGTGTGCTTCCTTTTTTTTTTTTTTCCCGAAATATCTACTAACAGTGATTTGTTGTCCCTGGAAAGACTGGCACACTTGAATAGTTGTCTTTTTCTTTTTTTAAAGTAACATCCTAAGTTTAATGATTCTTATAAGAAATTTACACAAAGATAGACTGGATGTCTTTGTTATAAATTATTTTCATGGTCATCTCCTATCTCATTGTACAGTATTTAAGACACTTTAATTCATAAATCATTAGTTTAGCAACCCTGGATCAAATCATGAGTTTCACTTTTGCTATCTCGGTCCTATAATGATCAGAGATAGATTTTTTTTTTTTTTTTCAGAATTGTCATAAAATATCCCTGTAGCAGGCTATCCTCAGAGGCAACAATTCATTCTTACTGGTTAATTTATCTAATGCTATCTCACAATTCTTGAATTCCTCACGCTTGTATTATTTGATGGCAAAAACTATGAAGTTACCTAAAGCAAGGGTTGGCAAACTTTTTCTGTGAATAGCCAGATAATAAATATTTGAGGCTTTACAGGTCATAAGGTTTCTGGAACAACTACTCAACTCTGCTGTGTTGTATGAAAGCAATTATAGACAATACTAAAAGAATGAGCATGGCTGTGTCCCCCCAAAAGATATATTTACAAAAACAGGCAACACTACAGGTGGAGTATAGTTTGCTGATCCCAGCCCTAAAGCTTTCTAGAACCTCAGAAGTTTCTAGATCCTAATAACCAGAGGCAGTAATGTAATTCTCTGTTGTCTGATCCTAGTTTTCCATCTTGGAATATGAGAGTTTCACCACCTCTTGCCTCATTACAGCCAGGTAAACAATGCCAAATGACTCAGTTTTCTGAAAGATCTGTTGCCTGCAACCACCTTCATAGTAAAATTTTAGAATACCTAGGGTTTCTAGTTTAGAATCACCTAGAGTTTCTGTAAATAACAGAATCTGACCCAGGTTAGCTAAAGCAAAAGAGAATTTCTGGAAAGGATATTGTGACCCTCACAGGTCAGCTCATTTTTTAAGCAGAGGTCAGTTATCCTAGGCCATCTTCCTGTTCCACCTGATATCAGGCTAGTTCATTGTACAAAATAACATCATACTGAAATGACCTGCACAGCAGGAAGTTGCAAGTACACTAGGTCCTTGGTCACATAAATGAATGCTGGATGATATAAAGACCATCAAATATAGGAGCCTGATACCTCAGGGATGTTTCTCGGCATCCGTTGTTCTGAGGCATATAAAAATAAGTCCTTCCAAATGAAGGGCATGTTGCTATTCCTTTTGTGCCTTTCCAGCAAGAACAATGCTTGGTGGGCCTCTTTGGATGATTACGACAATAAGGCACAGTTGAGTGCCTTGTTTCAATCAAGTTACCCAACTATCACAATGCTGCTATCTCTGAATGGAACTGAGAGTGAAAGAAGTCTCTCTAGGTAAGTTCAGGCTGAGGGGAAGTAGTCTGTGAATTGTCCCTTATGACACAGTAAAGTCAAGGGTGCTTGGAGAGTCTGAGAAAGATTGGGATGTTGTATGAACTTGCATTAAAACAGGAAATTTAGACAGGGTAACACATTTTTCTTCTGCGTGTCACAACATTATAATGCGCATGCATATACATGCCATCATTACATGGGAACTGAGTCAACATACCAAGTCAAACCTGATGCTTGTTATAGCTTTCCTCTTTCATCAGTTCAAAGACCCAGTCCAACAGAACATATCATAAACACACAATAGTTTCATTATGAAGAGGTTCAAAGTGAAAGAAAAGTGGCAATATTCTATTATATCTTCCTAAAAGGAGGAAAAATGGAATGTGAGAAAGCAAATATGTAATTTAACTTTTAAACTGATTTTAAGTAAAGATATTGAGCTGAATGACTCCTAAACTAGAACTTATTCTAATGTGACCATTGAGTTGGCATATTCAATGTTTTCCTCCTCTATTAAAAAACAAAACAAAAAAATTAATGAGTACTACTAACTTCCAGGCATGAGGAACTGAAAATCATAACTGATGTAACAGCTATCAAGTATTATCTAGTTTTGAATATAAATGAAAATATTAGATTAATAATTCCATGAAACCAGTCACCAATTACCTTCCTTCCTGCTCTGAGGTAATTAAAAGTAGGATTTTTATGTTCAGGGGATTGTATTCTTTCAACAGAGTCAGGCTTATGATAAGGCTTATATATTCATTTTCATACCACCAAAACTGTTTATATTCCCTTATGCACTGCCTTTTACCCATTGCTTTTTAAAATGCAGGATTTTTTTTAAATCCAAAAAACATGGGATTGATCATATAATTTTGAGCTGAAAAGGACCTTAGCAATCATTAAGTCATTCCTTTCATTTTACAAATGAAAAAGAGAAGGATGCTGAGGTTGAGTGACTTTACTAAGATTACATGGCTAGATACTATCAAAACTCAGATTAGAAAAGCTATAGCTAATAGCTATAGCCCTTGCAGTGGTTTTGCCAGGTGTGAACAATGAAGTCATTCCACCTACAGACTCTATCCTATCTAAGTCTTAAACTGACAAGAATAAATCCCAGTGGTTCGTTACAAGTTCCATCCCCCAAAAGGAATATGATTCAAACATAGTTTGTATAATGCTATAAGCCTTATATGCTTGGGGAAGGGTGGAAGGTGGCTGGTGGTGGTGATAAATTTCATCCCCTGGATGTCATCTTGAAGGTCTGCTTATTGGAATCACCATGAGGGCTTGTTAAAACATAGACTGAAGAGTCCTATCCCCAGAGTTTCGGGTTCAGTGGGTCAAGAGTGGGGCCTGAGAATGTGCATTTCTAACATGTTCCCAAATGATCCTAATGCTGCTAGGGGGGAACCACACTTTGAGAACTGCTGGCCAGTCTCCCTCAGTCCATTGGGATGCCAGCCTACTTTTTGTCTTTGTTTTTTTCACTTCAGTTTCCAATGCTCCTGGATACTGAATTTGCTTCCATATGTTTCCAGAGTTGCTTTCTAAGCTTATGTCAAGACTTCTTACTGTTTTTGAAATCACATCATGCTAAAAACTATTATTCCCCCAAATCCCTAAAATATAACACCTTTCTTTTCTCAGATTGGACACTTGAGCTCACGCAGGAAAAAAAAAAAAATAACTTTATCCTCTGGACTTGAATTAGGTTGCTGGGTAATCTCAAGTAAAGGTCATTCCTTTCTATTGCTGTTGTCACAAGCCCTGCTTCTGATCCCATTAAGTTGTGTGCAGTTTCTTATGTATTGTGTTGTCTTTCCAGGTGCTCTCAGACTACCACATGCTTAGTACTATGTGGAAGAGTTTGGACAAGACTGTAGTTTCTCTTTTTTTTTTTTTTTTTTTTTTTTGAGACAGAGTCTCACTTTGTCGCCTAGGTTGAAGTGCAGTAGCACCATCTTGGCTCACTGCAACCTCCACCTCCTGGGTTCAAGCAATTCTTCTGCTTCAGCCTCTCAAGTAGCTGGGACTACAGGTACACACCACCACGCCCAGCTAATTTTTTTTTATTTTTAGTAGAGATGGGGGTCTCACCATATTGGCCAGGCTGGTCTTGGACTACTGACTTCATGATCTAACCACCTTGGCCTCCCAAAGTGTTGGGATTACAGGTGTGAGCCACCAGGCCCAGCCTATAGTTTCTCTTTATTTGATCTCAGATCCTGTGTCACTATCTTTGTACCTGATAAAAAATTCAGATATTTTTATTTGAATCAAAGGTGGTCATTTGATCTACAAATATACATTGAATAATGTATAAGTTGAATGTTAAGACTAAAAAGATATAAAGATGAATAAGACACGATACCAGCTCTTAGAGAGCCTTGAGGCTAATGTAGGAGACAAACGTCTAAAAAGTAATTATAATTTACAAATGAAAAGCCTGTATATCACTGACTGTATATACAATAAATTTGATTATTATACCAAAATGACTTACACTTCAATTTTCTTTAATGAATCAGCCAAATAGCTATTTATAGATAAATGATATCTATAAATGATATCTAAATGTATAAACATATAATACTAACCCATTCAACCGTTACCAACTTTCCAAGGACAAATAACCTAGTTCATGTGGGGAATAAAAGTTCTTATTAAAGACTGTACGGAGGCAAAAATAAAGACGGCTTACTTCTAAGATACAGAGTTTTACAATTTTATTATGTATGTAACATGCATGTAATTCAGTACACAAAAACGCTATCATCTTGATAATACTGGAAAGCATTAATTTTTCATATTATTGCTTTTTCTTTAAAAAGACCCTCTCCAGTTATCTAGTGTCCTGAAGTTCCAACTGTCTCTATTTAAATTCACTAGCTGCTGAGTACCTTTTGAATACCTTTTCTGCGTTCATGGAATTCCTGACCTTATGAATCTCAGACTCTTAACATTTAGCCTGAAATCTCCAGCTCTTCTGCAGGTAGGGTATAGGTATGTGACCTTTCCCTAATCAGACACACCCATGGGCAACTGTGATTCGAAAACCCATAAAGTGAAGGAGCATGTGACATAGGGTGGCAGCAGAAACATCTTGCTTTTAGAATCTCAGAAGAGATTCTAGTTTTCAATTCCCAATGTTAGCAGTGAATTTATGGTATCTCTGCCCAGAGATGACAACAGTCAAGGGCTCACTGGAGTAGTTCAACAATGAAACTTGGGTGTAGTTTCTAACTGTATAGAATGAGTCAGGAAATCTGACATTTGACCAACAGGCATTCTAGAAAAAGAAAAATATTAAAGGGAAGAAAAATATGAAAATAACAAAAGAAAAGTTTCCAGTACTAAAAGACAAGAGTTTTTGGATAAAAAGGCCTTTGGAATACGCAGTACAATAAATGTAAAAGTATTCCACTATTGTACATCATCAACTTTCAGAATTCCATGAACAAACGGAAGATTCTCAAAACTTTTAGAGGTCATAAAGAGTGATATACAAAAGATCAGAATCAGAATAACATCAGATATCAACAGTAATGTTGAAAATTCAAAATCAATAACACCTTCAAATTCTGAAGAAACTAATATTCAACCTGAAATTTTCTATCCTGTTAAACTAATCAACCAAGGGTGATACTAGAATAAAACAATCAGATATGCAAGGTCTCAAAATTTTACTATTTATGCACTTTTTCTTAGGAAGCCACTAAAGAATGTACACTACCAAAACAAGGGAATATATCAATATAAATGACATAGGTTTCAAGAAACAGAGGGTCTAACATGGAAAGATGAAGGTAAATCCCAGGATAGTAACTCAATTCCACACAATAGCCATGTAGCAACAGTCCAGATTAATATGGGATGATGAATGACTTTGGGAGACAGATCTCTGATTAAAATTAGTGCATCTAATAGATTTCTGATATACTTGATTATGTGGAAAATAAGATAAGAAAGGACTTTATAGTTGTTAACATAGGAGAAATGAAAGAAATATAATTTAAGAAAACTACTGAGCAGGGAAAATCCAACAAAGTGAAAGTGGTACAAGAAGGTAACTTCTGTTTTATGTTATTAAACGTTTCATACACAATTTGATTTTTAAAATTACGTGCATTTGTCATTTGTTTAAAAATAAAAATTGATTTTAAAAACATTATGTGGTACCAGAGACCATACCCTTGACCCCAATAATTTCTATGGGGGAAGGGGGACATGTGTCATCTTCAAATTATCCCAAGTATCCAATTTACCTACTCATCTATAATGTAGTGTAGACTGACCTAAAGCACATTACAATAAAGAAGCCAATGTTTTTCATCTCTCATTTAGAATAATAAGCCACTGAATATTCATTAACATTAAAAACCAGCAGCCAGAAAACCAGTAAGCAGCATTCAGGGAACTATGACATACTTAGCTCTTCAAATCATTTCTTGATTACAGGTAAGTACTAGGCATCTGGAGACTAGGCTATGTAATGGTAGTAACCATCACTGGTAATTCTGTAGCATAAGTAAGAGTTCAATTTTCCACCAACTTCAATAAGAAATTAGAATGATTTGTAAATAAACTATTTATTCCTAAAAAAGAAAGCCCCAAAGAGGTTTGTAGTTAAAATGAATTTTAAAAAGAGAGGCAGAAAAAAATGGTGTGTTAGCCTACTTTTCAGATTTTAGTTGACGAAAAAGAAAACAATTAACATTTAACTTGGGATAACATGTACTAGAACAAATTCTTGTAAGCATTGCTATATGCAACATTTATATAACACTGTGCAGAGATATTTTACAAGATAAACATTTTAAACACATGACATTTGTGGAGGTTGCATGGGAGAAGTAGTACTCATTGCCCCTGGACTTTTTCTGCAAATCCAGATTTGCTGTATTCAGATTTGCTGTTTTTCTGTCTCTATAAATCAGTCCTACCATAGCCAAGCAGCAATTATGGCTACAATAGCTGCTGAATGCCCTTGTGTGCATTCAGCCACCTTTACATTTCCCCACAGTAAGGGATGTCACTACATTTTAAATTATTAACATTAGCAAGGGGAATAGGGTGTTTCAGAGGACTTGTAACAGTACATAAACAATGACATCTGTAAAGAAGAAAAATGGATAACAAAGAACCAGAACAAGAAAAGCTTGCAAAGTACCCATAAGGATAACAGCAGGAATGTATCTGAAAATATGGCCTCATTTCCATAATAAGCTACCCTAATGTTTTCTGTTACAATGAGGGCTTTACCTTAAAAGATCCTACCAAAGAAAGAAAGAAGAAAATAAAGTACTAGCACAGATTCTAGCTGAGGTAAAGAAAGTCAAATGGAAGAAATTAAATGTAAAAATTGCCTTTTTTGGGTTATATTCATATATACCTCAATAAAGCTTTTTTTCACAGCCTTCTCCCACTACTCTTTCCTGTCTTCAAAATAGTTTGGTGGTCTACAAGTTCTAAAAGCTGATATTTCTAGCATATGCATTATATATATATATATATATATATACACACACACATATATATTTAGATTAAATCTGGAGTCTTCTTAACTGAGCTTACAAACTTCAAGATACTCTGTTGAAGAGAAACAATGCTTATGTCCTGGATAAAATCCAGTCTCTCAAACTGGGTAAGAAGAATTTGAGATAAGGAATTAACTTGCCAAAGAAAACACAGAGAAAAGACATCTTGTGTTCTGCTAAATAGAGGATATGCTATCAAGAATGAATGAAAGAAACTACTTTTTTTTTTTTTTTTTTTTTTTTTTTGAGACAGAGTTTCGCTCTTGTTGCCCAGGCTGGAGTGCTATGGCGCGATCTCGGCTCACCGCAACCTCCGCTTCCTGGGTTCGGGCAATTCTCCTGTCTCAGCCTCCTGAGTAGCTGGGATTACAGGCACGCACCACCATGCCCAGCTAATTTTTTGTATTTTTAGTAGAGACGGGGTTTCACCATGTTGACCAGGACGGTCTCGATCTCTTGACCTCGTGGTCCACCCGCCTTGGCCTCCCAAAGTGCTGGGATTACAGGCTTGAGCCACTGCGCCCGGCCAGAAAGTACTTTCTAAAACTTTTGAAACAAAAACAGGGAGTACTGCTTGGTATCAGGATGAGTATGAAAAAAATAGAATCATTTATATAGGGTAAGGGGGGAATCCCCAAATACTGCTTGTTCACAGGCTTAAATAAGGAAGTCATATTTCCAGTGAAATGTTCATGATTACATTTTCCACATTTTAAGAACATCAAAGAGTCAGAAAAAGCCGACAGAAAAACAAAAATAACAATGAAGGGTACAAGAGAAGAATTTAAATTGCAATTCTATGGACAAAGTACTATATTAACAATTTGGAGAAAAATTAAAGGTCGGAGCTGAGGAAAAAAGTCACTGTGGTCTTAATTTTCCATCTCCAAGTCTAAAGAAAACAGAAGAAGGGCAAATAGTTAAAAAAAAAAATTACATTTAGATAAGTCATAAAATTCCTTAAAGAAAATCAATAAAACAATAGTCTAGGCTAGTAAGAGGTTTTGAAATGATTGGTATTCAATAATTCTCAGAATGAGGTAAGATTCTTCAATGCAGATACTGTCCATTTACCTATCATCTCACGGCTTTTTTTTCACAGCCCTTTCCCACTACTCTTTCCTATTTGCAAAATAGTTTGGTGGTCTACAAGTTCTAAAAGCTGGTATTTCTAGCATAAAATTTGCTGTTCTTGAGTTTTTATTAATTAGAAGCTAACAGAATTCTATCTCTAGATTTACAGTTTTAAAAGTTTTATTTTGGCACACTGGAATATATGTAGCCTATCTGGCATAATATATGGCCTAATCAGAAATTCTGCTATCAATTTCTCCACTGTATTTTTGAAAAATTATGTACAATTATAAATTTGAAGGACATTTTTTCAAGAGTCAGACTTAGAACAAAGGTAAGAATACATATATCAAATCTTGACTCCTTAGCTTAGGGAAAGCAGAACAGATCATAGGCAAGGACTGTCAGTGGCAGACAACTAATACTTAAGTGACCACTATGTATCAGGTCCTTTACAAGTGGTATCTTTTAAAAAATATCTCATAATATTTTAGTTTTAAAAAAATTTAATAGACACAATAATCGTACATATTTATGGGGGTACATAGTGATGTTGCAACACATAAAACGTATAGTGATTAGATCAGGGTGATTAGCATATCCATCATCTCAAAAACTTATAATGTCTTTGTTTTGGGAATATTCAATATCCTTCTAGCTACTTGAAACTATACAGTATTGTTAACTGTAGTCATCCTACAGTGCTACGAAACACTAGAACTTATACCTATCTAGTTGTAATTTTGTATTTCACAACTTTGAAGTAGGTGTAATTACCCTCATTTAGACTGTACCTGTATGACACAAATTATTTTCATTTTACAGATGAGGAAACTGAGACGCAGAGAAGTAACTTGTCGAAAGTCCATAAGGTTGTTAAGACTCACAACAAGAAGTAAAACTTGGGCCTATTTAAGTCTTATACTTCTGGTACTATACTTGTACTTGTACTTATACTTTCATAGCTACTTGAAACTATACAGTATTAACTGTAGTCATCCTACAGTGCTACGAAACACTAGAACTTATACCTATCTAGTTGTAATTTTGTATTTCACAACTTAGGTGTAATTACCCTCATTTAGACTGTACCTGTATGACACAAATTATTTTCATTTTACAGATGAGGAAACTGAGACGCAGAGAAGTAACTTGTCGAAAGTTCATAAGGTTGTTAAGACTCACAACAAGAAGTAAAACTTGAGCCTATTTAAGTCTTATACTTCTGGTACTATAATTGTTCAAAGGTTTTAAAAGAAGAGCTGTAATTTTTATTCTCAAGAATTTGTAATGCTTTCTGTTGTCACTGTGCTTTCAACTTATGGGAGTTGCATTTTTGGTAAAAGACAAAGTGATTTAGCTTCTAGGTTTGTTAGAGCTGTAATTCAGAGGCAACGGCAGACTTATATTTCTACTACTGCTTTCCAAACCTACTTACTTTATAAATAGTCCTGTTGTTTTTTTAATTCACTTTTTACCCTAATGTTATTAATCAAGTTTAACTTTGAAATCTCCATCTTTTATGTGGAAACTCCCAAGGCTATCCACTCTCATTTTCCTTTGTAAATTTATTCCTGTTCAGCCAATTTCATTAAGGGCAGCTTTAATTTTAACATTTTATAGTATTTTCAAAGTGCATTGATAGTGGCTTATCAGTCTGGTAAGTATATTAGAGATTTCTATTGGGAGCTATCAGAGATGTTTAACATCAAACAATTTTACCACAGTGTAATTGTTACAGGTGTCTTAAGTTTAACGTATAACGTAATTGAAATTTAGCAATTAGCAGACATGAATCTATGCAACAAGTGTTAATATGTTTAACGTGGAGAACAGTGAGATGCATATTTGATAATTCACTGCAGTCTGCATCATCTCTATATTACAAAATTTTGTTTCAACCGTTTAGTATTTAACTTACAGAACAAAGGGAGTTATCTTAGGTAACTTGTAATATGCTGGGATATTTTCCAATTCACGATATAGGGAGAAAAAAGTGTCCAGAGCCCTTAGAAGAAAATACTTTGAATTTAAATGTGACACATACATTGAACCCACGTGACATGCCAGGCAGGCGGTGGAAGTCAAGTGCATTTGTTTTTGTTACATCCATCAGGGAGCTCTCTTTCACAATTATGGGAGAGGCCTGTTTGTTCTTCCACTCCCACAGCTGAAGTTTGGGACAAAGTCTGAGAAAATCCCAGGCACCTGCGGCTCCTATCGCAGCCGGCACAGGGCAGAGCGCATCTTCCTAGGTTTCAGTCTTCAGATTGCAGGCCTCTCTAAGCCGCGGTGCGCCTGAGAAGTAAGAGCTATTCCAAGGAGGGGCCCTGGGTCCTCATAGACGCTTCGTAAAGGTGTGCGTCCGGCCACGGAAGGCTGGCGGCGTAGCGGCGGCGGCAAGTCTCCATACATTCTTTCTCCAAGCAGTAGTAGCTGGGTCCGGGTACCCAACAGACCAGCCGAGACGCCAGAGGCCAGAGAACGAAATCGGAAGCCCGCGCCCGGAGCCAACCGGGATCCCACTTAGCTCCGCGCGTCCCGGCGTCGGCCGGAAGGGGGCGTGGCCTCGGGCCGGCGCGGCGAGGCGCGCTGCCGAGTGGGGGGTTCCTCCCGCCGCGCGTTTCCGGCGCGCTCCCCCGCGCCCTCCGTCCTGTGGTCTCGCCCGCCCCTGCTGCCATGTTGGATTGTGCGGCCGCCGCCGCCGCTGCGGGAAGGTTGGGGGAGGAGTTGGGAGTTTAGCGCAGTCGCCGGAGTGCGAGGACAACGACCATCCGGCCCTAGCCTGACCGGGCGGGAGCTGGGAGCTCCCTTCTCTCGGCGCGGCCCGAAGGTGGCTCGCTGTCAGCGCCTGCGTCCCTCGACCTCCTCCTCCTCCTCCTCCCCGCGCCGGAGGAGCTGCGAGATGCGGCGCCTCTGACTCCGCTCCTCCCCGCCCCTGTCACTGAGAGGGGGAACGAGCTCTCGTCCACTCGCCGGAGGAGACGGCCCTGGACTCCCAGCCCCGCCGGCGAAACCATGAGCTCCGTCCAGCAGCAGCCGCCACCGCCGCGGAGGGTCACCAACGTGGGGTCCTTGCTGCTCACCCCGCAGGAGAACGAGTCCCTCTTCACTTTCCTCGGCAAGAAATGTGTGGTCAGTGGCCAAGACCCGCGTCGCCACCCCTGACGTTACCTCACGGGCCCGGGCTTGGGGGTCCGGGAAGTGGGAGTGGGGAAGGAGGCGGGAGCCGAGTGGGGAGGGTCCCGCTGTCGGCCAGGCCTCCCGCCGGCCTCGGCCCCAGCCCGGGCCCGGCGTCGGCGCCCTAGCCCTGCTCCCTGGGTGCGAGCCGGGGCGGTCGGGCGCCGCCTTCCCGAGCTGCTGGAGAACAAGGGAGTGTCACCTCCTCAGGCCTGTCCTCCAGCCTGGCCGAGCCTCGGTCCGCGCCCGTGCTGCTGGTTAAAACTTTACTCTCCGGCCACAAGGGGATTTTTTTTTTTTTTGCACGAGCTGCTTGGTCCGAAAAGCTGGGCCCTTGTTCTAGCTCTCACTTCACCTCCTCCTGCTTGATCTGGGGGTACCTTCCTTAACAGTGCCAGGTTTGAGGAGTGGGTAGATCGCGGAAGGAAGGTGGTTTTTAATCTCTCATTAGGATTCCAGGAGGGAATGAAGTCCAGTACAAGATCTTGGGCTCTCTTCGGATTAGAGAGAGGGCAAGAAATGTTACTGCTCTTCGTTGAAGAGAAACAAGATTTATTTCTCCAGCAACCTTGCCTAGACCTGGTTTCTACTCCTTCCCACTGATTTTTTTCCCGCATTGATGGGAGCGGGTGCTGCTCTCCCCGCAGCCATGCGCAGGGAAACCTCAGCCTCTGGTAGTTCTTGGCTTTTGGGGCCGAGAAGGATTCTTAGTTTGGTGCCGTGCGGCCAATTCCAACCCCAGATGGCCGGTTGGGAGCGAGCAGTTCTGCTGTGGGAAGGGGAATGTGTGTTGTTGACGGAAGCATTCATTACATTGGCTGCTGGCACTTCTGGGGGTGGGGAGGTTCTGCTTTGTGGTGTAGGCCTTTTCGGGATCATACTGCGGTGACTGGGTTGAAGTGTGGTTTGTTGAAATACTGGCTGGGTCTCTTTCCACTTTGCTTGCTAGCACCTGCAGAGTATGTGCCACTGGAACCCAGAAAACACGGAAATTTCAACAGAGCAATACCATTTAATAACTTTTTAAAGTAATGTTAGGTATGCCAAACCAGATTTCATCTGCTGCTTTAAGAAGTTAGGATTAGTGAATTTCTGGAAAGTTCTTGGATTAATTGTTAACTTCGTAGGAGTCCACCCTTTGTATTTTGTGCTGTCCGGTTGGAGATTGAATTGTTCCATTCAATTTCAGATTTGTTTCATATTTTCAGAATTTAGACCTTAAGGAACATTGAGTTTATTGATTGGAAGAATGAAACAAGGATAGTGGCTCTAAATGAGAATTTGGGGTAACAACTTTAAAGATAAGCAAGCTCCTCCCCATCCACACACGCTTTTTTCAAGAAATGAGAAAACCGAGCCAGTGAGCCCAAGTCATGCAGCAATTTGTAATGTAACCAGAACTAGAATACCAGGATTCCTCATGTCTAGTCCCTTCCCGTTGTACTTTCCACTACGTCATGTTGGTTTAGAAGGGTATTTTTTTTTCTTGTTCCTGATTTATTTCTAAAAGTGGTGTTAAAGGAATAACCACTTTGCCTTTTTCACCAAAAACTAATACAATTAAAATACTAGATTGTTAACGCACCACTCATGTTTGGGAATGTTCAGTTTAGGAAAATCTCCAGCACTTTGAATGGTAGTTACCTCCAATGAAAAAAAAATTCTGTTGCTGGTTTACTATATTAACTATGTAATCTGTATCAAAAAGGAAGTAGTTTTACTGTGTTCTACATACCAGACACATTAGGCAGGAAGGACATTACATTTATACACAAGTATATTAATTGTTCCTGTGCTTACCTATAGCTTTACTGGTTTCAAAAAAGACAGATGGGGAAAAATATTGTGATAGAGAAAAATGGTATTGCACGTTGCTTAGCATAAGTGGATTGTTGAATAGGCTGTCAGTATTCAGTGCTTAATTTCTTTATGCCATCTTTTATTATCCAACTTTACCTTTTGAATTTCTGTCATTTAAAACTACACTGTTTCCGTTGCCTGCTTTTCTGGGATGAAGTCATTGCAAATATTAATTTTAAAATTTGAAGTCTCTAGTTAATAGTAAAGTAAAAGTGATATTTTAATTTTTAAAATAATCTTTTCCTCCCTTTGCTGATTGTGCAGTTTGTTTGTTTGTTTTTTCTTGTTGTTGTTTAAAACATTACTGAAATACATTGTCTCATAATTAATCCAGTAATAAAGTTTACAGGTCAGACTAAATGTGTTAGGCAGAAGTATACTCAAAGGTCTATCTAAGAATTCAAGAACTAAAACAGAAGTAGTTATAGTCAGAGCTTTGGAGGAGCTTCATTTCTTCTTTCATTCAAGAAACATTTATTGACTAAATATTGAGGTCAAAATCTGGAAGGGCTGATAATTGTCTTCAGGGAGCTTCCTATGTCTAAAAAAGGAAATGTGTAAACAGAAAAATAAGTCAGTGCTTCAGAGTGATATGTAAGAGGCTACTCGTTACAATAGAAAATGCCGTGGCTTTGTAATCAGCAAATGTGGGTTCAAACTGGGGGTCACTTGGGACAAGTTTCTTAAGCTTCCTGTCCTAGATTTGGTTTTCTCGTCTGTAAAACAAGGATGCTTTCTCATGGGGTAGTTGTGTGGATTAAGACTGTGTGTAAATGTATGGAAACTATTTTTATAAAGGTTTAGAGGATTGAAGGAGAGAATGGTGGGAGAGAGGATGAGTAAAAGCTTTTTAGAATGGATCGTAACTGAATATTTATATTAACAGGTACTCCCCAGGTTGATGAGAGGTACGAAACAGCTTGAAAAATTAGGAAAAGTTTGTTAGGGAGCAAGGAGGGCTTCTTGGGCTGTCAGATTTAGGTATGCATTGGAATCATAGTAGAGATTATGAGAAATGCGTATATCTAGGCCCAATTCCTAGATAATACTCAGAATCACTGGGTCTGAGGCGAAGCTTGGCCATGTCTATCTTCAGCAAACTTGACAGAAGATTCTAAAGTATGTCACAGTTTGAAAACCACTGCTGAAGTCCACGTTGTCTGATAGGATAATCCTTGAGCACGCTGGAAATTAATAGATTTTCCTTCAATTTTTGGTCTATACTTCGCATATTGAAGCTAAATTAAGTTAAACCAAATACTTTAAGTATAGCATTTCTCTGACCTCTTAAGATCTCAGTGTACATTTCACAACTAAGAAGGAGATACAGTTGAGGAAGTATTGCACTATTTAATGGGTACTCACGAGATCGTATTTGACTTAGAAAGTTTTCAGGGGAAAGGTGGAGGCAGTATAGAAGGTGGATTGAGGATTGTGAGGGAAAGACAAAGGAAATCAGATAGTTGTTTTATAGTTGTACCAGTGAAATATGATGAGGTCCCGAATTAAGAGAGTGCTTTGGGAATTCAAGGACAATTAAAGTCTCCAGCAGAAATTAGTCCCAGTTATATATAGAAGGTGAGGGAAGGTAATTTCAATAAAGGCAGACATTATAACCGCAACAGAAAAAGTACACAGAAACATAATTTTTATTCTCATTCGCTGCAAATATGCCTAAATGCTAATGAGACTCTGGATTGGTGATTGGCTTCATGGAGGAGTAAGCCTATTGTTTTACTGCAGTTTCTAAAAATATATTTTGTGAAAATTGAGGTTTCATTGTAATATGTAAATATATGATAAGTACTTTTATACAAATAGTTCTGATACCATTCATTAGCTGATAGTATTATGGGAGCAAATTTAAGAAGGTTATAAACAAGGTTACTAAGTTAGATCTGTTGTCTTTCATGTAGTGTGATACAATTAATTTTATATGAAGAATTTGTGCAATCTTGCTAAGTGGAGTTCAACATATATAGTCCTGAATAAGTGACAGACTAAGGATTAGGAAAAAATAAAGCATTAAACTATGCCTCTACAGCCATCTCTGGTCTATATGTATTTGAGTTGTTACTAACCATTATCTTTCCCTGCCGCACTCACCTGGTTTGTTGATTTTCTAGATTTAGTGATACTTAAGCCATTTTATTAATCAACTTTAATCTTTATATCCTTTAATTCCTCAGCACTTATTTTAACTTGCTTATTTTCTTTAGTTCCCCTCCCCCACTTTATATATAATTCTTGGAGATAGACTTTATGCCTTTTTAGTCTTCTATAATTTTCATAACTTCTAGCACACAGATCAGTAAATACTTATTGATTAAATAATTATAAATGCTCACTTGTTTATTTTTTAGGAACTGATTCTGCATTTTTCATTGTTTGATCAGGTTATTAAGACCTTCAGTTTGTAATGCACATGGTATCTGGACTTTAGTCTTCATTTATTAAGCAACCAAAGTGGTTTAATTCTTTTTGCTGAACGAATCTAGGTGCTAATAGTTGTCTAACAGTGGTTTCTGTTCTAAATCAGACCATTTGGATAGGGATTCGTAAATAGGCATAGAGGGGAAGACATGCATAGAGGGATCATTGTATTATTGATGATGGCCTGAGTAAGGCACCACTGGTGGAAGGTTTGGGCTGGGTATATATTTCACCTTGAGTAGTAAGGAAAGATAAAAGTTAAAATTCACTGGATTTGGAATATACAAAGATGAAAAGATAAACTTGTCTGGTATAGAACAAAAAGATTAGCACAAAAATGTATGTGATGCAAGGTAGCTGTAAGCACAAGAAGAGATTCAGGAGCATTCAACAGGGTTGGATTATGAATTTTGTTTCTGGTTATTCTTAGCTCTGTAAGATAGGAACATTTCTTAACTAGTCTCAGCCTTCATGTCCAGATTTGTAAAGTGGGCTTAGTAAAGGATTTCTAAGAGTAATACAATAATTATGGAAAGTGCTTAGAGTTCATAACACAAAGTATTCTGGGAGTTTGGAGGCGTATCTGAAAGGAAGTTGTTATTAATACTATCCAGTGCTTAGTTTAGGTTTTCTGTTATTGTCAGGGAGGATTTAGAGTAAAATTTTCAACTCTATATTGTATTTGTTTTGACTTAGGTTCATTATTTCTAACAATTTTAAAGTCAGTTAATTGTAGAGTGTATAAATTAAAAGATTAAAAGTTGAGGAGAAGCTTGAATATCTCTCTTTGAGAGTGGGCAGCCTGAGAGGAAGAAAGGGGTCCTGGTGAAAAAGTTAGGAGGTCTTGTATTTTAGTCCATGCTCTGTTACCATAAATTGTGAATGTGAACAGGAATTTTTGCGTTCCTTTTTCTTTCTGTTGTCCAGGCTGCAGTGCAGTGGCGCGATCTTGGTTCACTGCAACCTCTTCTAGTGGGGCATACCTGTAGCACTAGCTACTTGGGAAACTGAGATGATTCTCCCGCCTCAGCCTCCCAAGTAGCTGGTGCTACAGGCATGTGCCACTAACCCCTGGCTAATTTTTATATTTTTAGTAGAGACAGGGTTTCACTGGCCAGGCTGGTCTTGAACTCCTGACCTCAGGTGATCTGCCCTCCGGGGTCTTCCAAAGTGCTGGGAATACCAGCGTAAGCCACCGCGCCCAGCCATCTCTGCCTTCCTGAACTTCACTTTTCTAATTTGAAAATGAAGGGTTGGCCAAGATAATTCCAGTCTTCTCAGCTTTAATATTTAAACAGTTTGACTATTCTAGATGGCAGGGACTCTACCAGGGAAAGGACAGCCCTAATGTTAAGAGACAAAGATAGCATATGTCTAAGCAAAATATAGATAATCCCAAATTATTTCATTGAAAACTCCTATTTTTAATTCAGCTTTTTAAATAGTCATTTCACTTTTAAAACACCAAGGTGAACAGAATTAAAAGGCATTAGTAATAGAATTATCAACTCTTAGCTAACTTAGAATTATTATTTGTAATTATAATGTATTTTGGGTTATTAGAAGCTACTTTTTTGATTAAGATGGGAGTTATTTTTAAGACTTTCTCTTTTGTTAACCAATTCCATCTAGAATCCTAATTCTAGATGAAATTGTGTTAGTGATGTTATAGGTGTTACATGTTGCAGCTTATTTTCCAGTATTACAAAAATAGGTTTTTAGTTTAAGTGGTAGAGTTACTAGTTATAGTGAATTGACTTGACTTGGTTGTTTTAGAGACTGATTCAAAATTGAGGTTACTATGTGGATTCATTCATGTGATTAAAATAATCTTTGCTTTTTAAAAAAAAATTTAATGTACAGGACAACGTGCTAGAATTATGACTTATTATATTAGTGAATTTTGTGTTCCTGAAGCAGCATACCAGAGACAATAGAACCTTTGACAGAACTTTTCTGAAACCTAAGTGAATGTGTAAATTAGGCAGCCTTTTAAGATGCCAAGGGCTAGGTTTTGTCTTTTACTCTCTTCCTTGCTTACTCAACTTCTGTTCTTGCTGTGCTTTGGATATTAGAAAGCACATTTCTTAGGAAAGATGTGGTTGGGCCCTCTGAGCAGTGTCCCATATACCAAGTTCTGCCAGTCACTGTTTGGCATCTCTCTGTTGTGGACAGTTGTAGGGATTTTATTTAAAATACAGTATTGTTTTAAAAAGTTATCTTTTACTTAATGTAAAAATTGTATCTATAAGTAATATAAAATTTTAGAGTATAGAAATAAAGTCTTGATTAGAAAGTAGATTTGATTAGGACATTCAAGATTCCTCATAACGTGTAGAATTGGAGCTGCTTAAGCATTGGCCGAAGTACAGAGGAGCCGGGTTCTACTTGTTTCGCTGCTGAGCCACACTCCTACCGTGTATATCAGTATTCTGGTCTTCTATAGGAAGATTTTCTAAAAGTCTTTATAAAAATTGGTAAGATCAACATTTTCCAAAGGAAACACATGTTTGTAGTAGCCTCGTTTATTTCACTTTTGTCCATATCCTATAGATTTTTAAAATAAATCATCTTAATTGAAATGATGGTAGCCCATTCTATTTTTGAGTAGAAATATTTTAAAAGAGCAGATAGGAGTTGAGCTTTGTTATAAGTTATTCTGTCTGGAAGTCATAGCTTTATTAATAGTGTTCACTGTTACTATAAAGGTTCTAGAAACAAAACAAGTTTATACATTCTTAATCACAGTAATAGACTATACATTGTTAACTATAAATATAATTCTTATTGGTCACCTAGTATTGTTGATGGATTCTTGGAAACTGTGACTTTAGGTAAAACACAACACATAATGAAACCAGTTTTACCACAGGGTAATTTATATAAATAAGAGTTAAGTTTCTATAGCATATTTATGGTCACAGATGTATCACCAAACTTCTAAATAAGGCCAAAAACACTTCTAATATTATTTATTGAAATAAATGTGAGTTGTAGCACATTTAAGAAAGTAATAAAAACAAAATAATTATTTACCCAGTTACTTCACTTAAGTCTCGGGTAGCTAGAGCCTATCCTGGCAGCTCAGGTTACAAGGCAAGAACCAGTCCTGGACAAGACATCATCCCGTCGCAGGTGCACTCACACATAACACCCACACTCACTCATCCTGGGATAATGTAGACACACCAGTGAAACTTATGTGCATGTTTTTGGGATGTGGGAGGAAATCCTAGTACCCATAGAACCCATATAGATGTGGGGAGTAACTGCAGACTCCACACAGACAGTGGCCCCAGCTGGAAATGGACTTTTTTTTTTCTTCATCAAAGGAAAATTATGGGCTGGGTGTGGTGGTTCACACCTTTAACTTCAGTGCTTTGTGAGGCTGAGGCAGGAAGATCACTTGGAGCCAGGAGTTTGAGACCAGCATGGGCAACATAGACCTAATCTGTACAAGAAAAAGTAGCTGGTTAGTGGTGGCTCATGCCTGTAGTCCCAGCTACTCTAGAAGCTGATGCAGGAAGTTCACTTGAGCCCAGGAATTCAGGGATGCAGTAAGCCATGATAATAGCATGGCATTCCAACATGGGCAACAGAGCAAGACCTGTTCTCTAAAAAAAAAATAAAAAAAAAAAAGTTATGGTGAAAGGACATTGAATGAAATGACATTGAACAAAAGGATGTTATTTGAGCATCTGCTGTATTAAGTATTTAGTAATTAGAAGACATTTGGCATACTTAATCATATTCATAAATACAGTATAATACAAAATAAATCTTATTTATTGCATCTATGTTAGTAGTTTCAGAAGTATTAAGAGATTTATAGTGATATAATAGCATATAGCAGAGTAAAATTAATTAGAAAACATTTTCTCTTTGGAGTGAATGCATGGTAGAGGAATTGTAACCCTTTTTTAAAGAGACTAATTAGTTAAATGTAGAGTAACGTTGAAGAGGTAAATCAGAAAAGCCCCTTACACAAATGTGATCAAATGAAATATATATATAAAAGATAATATATATATGTCTGACATATATATGACTTAATCAGCTTCTTTACTAATACATAAATGGATGCATAAACTAGTTAGAAACTAAAATAATTTTTATTAGTAAAACATAATCAAGTCTTGAGGACTTTACTGAGTATATAACAACCCCCAGTATCTTGGAATATGAGGGAGTGGTAAGGAAAATCCAGGCTTTATCCCCTCAGTTATTCACTGTATAGCTGAGGAAGACAAAAATTAGGCACAAAAAGATAATATGCTGTAAACTAGCTGTAACACGCACGCACACACACACACACACACACACACACACACACACACAATTTGAGTAATAGTATATCATTGTGGGACTTGAATATAAAGACCTTAAATAGCCTGTAGAATTGATGTCAGATAAAAGGTAGCAACTTATCAGGTACAGATTCTCTACTACTTATACAAATTATGTCCTGATTAACCTATTGTAAGTTGAAAATACTGTTGTCAAAAATGCATTTAACACACCTAACCTACCAAGCATTATAGCTTAGCCTAGCTTTCCTTAAATCTGCTCAGAACATTTACAATAGCCTACACTTGGGCAACATCATGTAACACAAAGCCCGTTTTACAATAAAGTGTTGAATATTTTATATAATTTATTGACTACAGCACTGAAAGCATAAAACTAAATGGTTGCATGGGTACTCAAAGTATAGTTTCTACTGAATACATATTGCTTTCTCACCATTGTAAAGCTGAAAAATTGTGAGTAGAACCATCGTTAGTTGGGGAGTGTTTATATAGGGAAATGTGTAAACCAGGCATCCCCAAACTTTTTATACAGGGGGCCAGTTCACTGTCCCTCAGACCGTTGGAGGACCGCCACATACTGTGCTCCTCTCACTGACCGCCAATGAAAGAGGTGCCCCTTCCTGAAGTGTGGGGGGGGGCCGGATAAATGGCCTCAGGGGGCCACAGTTTGGGGACACCTGGTGTAAACGAAAGTTTGGGATAGAAAATGTGTATAGAATTTTAGGAGGTATTGAGTAGACTGGTTGGCTAGAATTGAGAATGATACTTGCTTGGGAGATAGTGGATGGTAAGTTTGAAGGGCATATGGAGGCTAGATTTTAGATGATCTTTGAACTTCAAATCTTAAGAATTGAATTTTATTCACTAGACAGTAAGGAAATACTAAGATTCCTTCAAAAAATTTCAAGGTAGGAAGGATCTGGAGAAGGGGAAAATTGGAAATTATTATTCACAATAGAAATAATTAATAGTTTAATGTTTACTAAATTTCTTATTTATTGGTTCAGCACATCAGATCTAACTAAGAAACCTGGATCGTGGCAGCTTCTAGAGCAACCTTGTCCAACCTGTGGCCCAGGTCGGCTTTGAAGGTGGCCCAACACAAATTTGTAAACTTTCTTAAAATATAGTGAGATTTTTTTTTCTCATCAGCTAGTGAGAGTGGTGTTAGTGTTAGTGGATTTTGTGTGTGGCCCAAGATAATTCTTCTTCCAGTATGGCCCAGGGAAGCCAAAAGATAGGATACCTCTATAGCAAAAAACAGAGTAAGTCCTTGATCTGTGTATCCATGGCAGATACCAGCAATCACAGCACTTTTTTTCTACTGAGTTAAGACATGGTCTCTGACTATTTATTGTATTCCTAGAGGCAACCACAAGTTCACAATAGATGAAATCTAAGTGTCATTCCAAGGCTAGATAGCAGAAACATTGTGAAGAAAAATTTGGCAATATTTAATTGATTTGTGAATTCTGGATGACAACAGAACCTCATACTAGAAATGACTAGATAATAGAAACCAGAGCTTTGGACTCTGCTGTTGATTATTGCAGCTGTGGGAGTGGAATTAGATCTCTGAAGGTGTCAAGCTCAAGATTACAGAGGGGAACAGTCTTGTTCATGTTTTACCTGACCAGCATTGGAAGAGAATGGCTTTGGCTAAGGAGTTGAAAGTGCTGTTCTCTTTAATTTACTAATAAAAATGGTATACGTATCGTTCAGCAACTTTTTCATTTTTATTAATATATATTTTGTATATTTCCATGTTCGTTTATATATATTGATTGCATCATTTTTATTAATATATTACTACCTCACACCAAGTTATATTTCTGGGTAATTTATTAACCTATATTGATGGGTGTAACAGTTTTCACTGTAGACAGCCTCACACTGTTGAAGACATCTCATTGTTCAATTCATGGTTTTTAGAGAAGTTGAACATCTTTTCGTGGTCTACTGGCCATTTATATTTCTTCTGTGAATTGCCTCTTTTTGTCCTTAGACCAATTTTCTATTGGATTATTTGTCTCTGTTTTAGTGATTTGGAGGAGCACTTTATGTACTAAAGATAATAATTCTATATTGTGGGGATTTTTGGTGGGTTGTCACTTGTCTTTTGACAGGTATTTGTTTTTGGTCATTATACAGGTTTAACAGCTTTTATAGTTACATGTAAACATCTTTTTATTATCATATCAA
Organism: Saimiri boliviensis; assembly: GCF_048565385.1. NCBI lineage: Eukaryota > Metazoa > Chordata > Mammalia > Primates > Cebidae > Saimiri > Saimiri boliviensis. The sequence continues at coordinate 33,294,255 of NC_133458.1, forward strand.
GTTCCCTGGCTCAGAATTGCAAAAATATTTACTCACATTTTTCTGGTTATATTTTGAATGTTTAATCTTTAATCTTTCTTGAAGTGAATTTGGAAAATGAGTATAACAGAAATTCAGCTTTATATTTTTATAAATGGCTAGTTGTCCCAACACCATTTATTGAACAATTTATTTTCTCCCACTCATATTGAAATGCTACTTTTATAATTTACTAAATTACAGGGACTGTGTAGACCAACCTTTTCCAACCCATGGCCCATGGGCTACACATGGCCCAGGATGGTTTTGAATGCAGCCCCCCCCCCCCCAAATTTTTAAGCAGTCTTAAAAGATTATGAGATTTTTTTTTTTGGCAATTTTTTTAAAGCTCATTAGCTATTTGTTTATTTCTTGGCCAGTATACTGGATTTTCATTAGTGTAGCTTCATAATGATGATAAAATTTGATTTCAGTATGTCTCTTATTAGTCTTCAATATATTCTGGCTATTTTAATATGTATATGCTTAGTGTTTTTTTTAAGGCCTTACCCTCTACCAAAAAAAAAATTGGTTTGATTTGGAATAGCATTGGATTTATAGATTAATTTGGGAAGAATTGACATATTGAGGCTTTCCATTGAAAAACAAGAATTTTTATTTGTCTTGTTTCCTTCTGTAGTTTTGTAATTTTCATATATACTTCCCATTTCTTTAACATTTTTTTGAAATATAAAATAATACCCAGTTACAGTCATGTATCACGTAATGGTGTTTTAGTCAGTGATGGATCACATGAAAGGCCCCATAAGATTACAATCAAGCAGAAAAATCCCCATCGCCCAGTGATGTAGCCTTACCGGCCATTATGCTGTACCCTTCCCATGTATTTTAGTTCTACAAATGTTATAAATTTCATGATACATTTTTATAGTGTTTGCAGTACAGTTTCAGTTATCTTTTAAAGAAATTTAAATAGTAAGGAAAAAACATTATATTTATTCACTTAGTTATCATTTTTGTTACCCTTAATTCATCTGTCTAGATCAAGGTTTTTCTCTGGTATCATTTTCTTTCAATGAGAAGTATTTTTTTCTTTCCTTAATTTAAAATGTTTCTTGTAATGCAGGTCTTCTACTTATAAATTCTTTCAGCTTGATATAACTGAAAAAGTCTAAATTTTACCCCATTTCTTGAAAGACATTTTATCTGGGTATAGAATTATAGGTTGATAGGTTTTTCTTTCTGTTCTTTAAAGATACTACTGCTCCAGTATCTTGTGGTTTACATTATTTCTGACGAGGAATCTGCCATTGTTTTTTTCTTTAATCTTCTGTACATAATGTATCTTTTTTCTCTGTGTTTCTGATTTTTCTCTTTATTACTCATTTGAAGGGATCTGATTATGATGTGCCTCCTTGCAGTTTTCTTATTCTTTATCGTGCTAGATTTTAACTAAGTTCATATCAAGTTTGGTAAATTTTCAGACATAATTTTTTCAAATATCTACTTTTCTTCCCCTGGACATGCTAGACCTGTGTTTCAGATATGTTAGACTCCTTGACGTTGTCCAGTACCTCACTGCTGTATAGGTTTTTTTTCCTCTCTGTCTCCCATTTTTCCTTTTTTGTGTTTCATTTGGATATCATCTGTTGCTATATCCTTAAATTAACAAATATTTTGTCTACAATATCTAATCTGCCATTAAAACTATTCACTGTATTTTTCATTTTAGACATCGTAGTTTTCATTTCTAGAAGTTTAATTTGGGTGTTTTTAAAATATATGTTCAGTGTTTCCTCTAGCTACATTTTTAAATATATGGACTACAGATACAACAACTGTTCTAATCTCCTGTCTGCTATCATCTGAGTTAGTTTTTGTTTTATTCCTTTGTTCACTATGGGTCATATTTTCCTGTTTTTTTGTTTGTTTTGCATGTTTGTCAATTTTTGATTGAATGCCTGATTTTGTAAAATTTACCTTAACTTTTTTGATCAGTCTTGAATTTTTGATAGTAGGAAGGTTTTTTTTTAAATTAATTTTCCATGAGGTCATTTCTATGATTGCTAATTGATCTATTTTAATAGCAGCCTTCTGTTCTATTGTGTTTTTTATAATAACAATTAAATATTTCTGAAGATACAAATTAATTTTTTAAAATTTCTGTTGAATTTTTGTTTTTGTCTTTGTCAGTGTCACTTACATTGTATTCATTGTAGTCCCTCTGCTCTTTGCTCCTGGTTTATTTTCATATTTGAAGGACTGCTTGCACAATATAGGCAGCTGGCTTGCATTTAAAAAAAAAATAAAATAGACTTATTTTTTAGAGCAGTTTTACATTTGCAGGAGCATTGTGCAGAAAGTCCAAAGGGTTCATACTGTCTCCTTCCCTACTCGCTCTTCAGTTTCTCCTATTAATAACATTTTGTATTAGGTAAATTTGTTAGAATTGATGATCCAGTATGGATACATTATTATTAAGTAAAGTCCATAGTTTACATTAGTTTTAACTCTTTGTATTGTATAGATTATTGGGTTTTGGCTTCACAAGTACATAGCATCGTGTTTACCATTATAGTGACATACCAGAATAGTTTATCTGCCCTAAAAATACCTCGTGCTGCACTTACTCCTCCTCCTCTTTTAAAAAAACATAATTTATAGTTTTGCCTTTTCCAGAATGTCATGTAGTTGGGATCAGACAGTATGTATCCTTTACAGACTGGCTGACTGGCTCCCTGTTCCTGTTGCACATTCACACCAGCATTTGGTTTTACCAGTATTTTGGATTTTTAGTTATTTTAATAGTTTTGCTGTCCTATCTCATTGCTTTTGCAATTCCCTAATGCCATATGATATTGACAATCTTTTCATATGACTATTTGCCATCTGTATATCTTCTTTGCTAAGATTTCCAGGTCCTTTGTCCAATTTTTTATTGGGTTTGTTTATGTCTTAGTGGTGAGTTTTAAGAGTTGTTTGTCTGTTTCAGAATCAATTCCTCTATCAGCTGTGTTTTGCATGTATTTTTCTCCCAGTCTGTGGCTTGCCTTTTCATTCTTTTCTTAGTGTCTTTGACAGAAAGGAAGTTTTTAATTTTAGTGAAGTTCAATTCATGAGCTTTTTCTTTCATATATCACGTTTTTGGTATTGTATCTAAAAAGTCATCACTGACCCCAAGGTCACCCAGGTTTTGTTTTACGTTCTCTTCTAGAACTTTTATAGTTTTGCAATTGATACCTAGATCTTTAATCCATTTTGAGTTAATTGCTGTGTAAGATGTAAGGTCAGTGCCTGGATTTGATTTTTTTTTTTTTTTTTTGCACGTAATGTCTAGCTTTTTACCAGTTATTAAGAAGATTATTATCAGTTATTGGATTGCCTTTGCTCCTTTGTTAAAGATCATTTGACTGCATTTGTATGGGTCTACTTCTGGGCCACCAGTCTGTTTTGTTTTCTCAACAAGTCCAAACTGCCTTGATCACTGTAGCTTTATAGTAAGTCTTGAAGACAGGTAGTGTCAGTCCTCTGATGTTCTTCTTATTCTTCAGCATAAGACTCTTATTCTGAGTCTTTTTCCTTTCCCTATCTTTCAGTTTTTTGATATCCACAAAATAACTTACTAGGATTTTGACTGGAGTTCTATTGAATCTATAGATCCATTTGTGGAAAATTGACGTTTGAGCAGTATTTTTCCTTTGTGAACCTGCAATATCTCTTGTTTAGGTCATCTTTTATTTCTTTTATCAAAATTTTGTAGTCATGTAGATCTTCTACTTTTTAGATTTATAGAGAAGTATTTCCTTTTGTTGGTACTAATACAAGTGGTGCTGTTTTTACTTTCAGATATTAGTTGTTCATTGCTGGTACACAGGAAAGCAAATGATTTTGTATGTTAACCTTGTATCCTACAAACTTACTTTATATAAAAGCTTGTTAGTTCCCACAAATTTTTTGTTTCTTTGATTCTTTAGGATTTTCTCCATGGATAATTGTGTCGTCTGCAAACAAAGACAGTTTTATTTCTTCCTTCTCAATCTGCATACCATTTATTTTATTGTGTTGCATTAGCTAGAACTTCTAGAATTATATGGAATAGAGTGGTGAGAGGAAATATTTTTACTTTGTTTCCAGTATTAGGGAAGAAAAATCTACTTTTTCTCTATTAGTATAAGGTTAGCTACAGGTTATTTATGGATATGCTTTATCAAGTTGAAGAAGTTTCCTGCTATTCTTGAGTTGTTGTTGTTGTTTTTTTTTTTTTTAATGAATGGGTATTGGGTTTTGTCAGATGCTTTTACTGTATCTGTTCATATGATCATTTGGATTTTCTTTAGCCTATTGATAGGATAGGTTGCATTGGTTGATTTTTGAATGTTAAGCCAACATTGCATACCTGAAATAAATTTCACTTAGTTTTGATGTATAATTATTCTTATATATTGTTGGGTTTAATTTGCTAATATATTGTTGATTTTTTTTTTCCCTTTTGTTCATGAGAGATACGGTTTGCAATTTTCCCTTTTTGTTAAGTCTTTGTCTGGTGTTGGTATTAGCTTAATACTGGCTTTACAAAACAGTTACGAAGTAGTCCTTCTGCTTCCATTTCTAGAAGAGACTGTAGATAATTTGTTTCATGTATTCCTTATATTTTTTAGAAGAATTCACCAGTGAAACTGTCTGCTCTGGTGTTTTTTGCTTTGGAAAGTTGTTAATAAATAATTCAATTTTTAAATAGTCATAAGCCTATTCAGATTGTCTAATTCTTGTGTAAATTTTGATAGATTGTGTCTTTCCAGGAATTGGCCCATTTATTCTAGATTACTAAAATTTATAGGCATAGAGTTTTTCACAGTATTCCTTGTTAGTCTTTTAATATCTGAAGGATCAGTAGTGATAGTCCTCTTCTGCTTTTATATTAGTAATTTGTGTCTTTACTCTTTTTCTTGGTTAAGCTGGTTAGAAGCTTATCAGTTTTATTGACTTTTCATTTATGTATTGATTTCCTATTTTCAGTTGCATTGATTTCTGCTATCATTACTTTTTTCATCTGCTAACTTTGAGTTTAATTTGTTCTTCCTTTTCTAGTTTCCTAAGTTAGATGCTTAGGTTATTGACTTTAGATCCTTTTTCATTTCTAGCACATTTCTATGTTGGCTGCATTGCTCACACTTTCATGAGTTATATTTTCATCTTCATTTAGTTTAGAATATTTTAAAATTTCTCTTGAGACTTCTTTGACTCATGAGTTACTTAGAAGTGTGTTTAGAAATATTTCCAAATTTTTCTACTGTCTGTTGCTAATTTATAGTTTTATTCTATTACGGTCTGAGAGCATACTTTGTATGATTTTTATTCTTTTTTTTTTTTTTTGAGACGGAGTTTCGCCCTTGTTACCCAGGCTGGAGTGCAATGGCGTGATCTTGGCTCACCACAACCTCTGCCTCCTGGGTTCAGGCAATTCTTCTGCCTCAGCCTCCTGAGTAGCTGGAATTACAGGCACGCACCACCACGCCTAGCTAATTTATTGTATTTTTAGTAGAGACAGGGTTTCACCATGTTGACCAGGATGGTCTCAATCTCTTGACCTCGTGATCCACCCGCCTCGGCCTCCCAAAGTGCTAGGATTACAGGCTTGAGCCACCGCGCCCGGCGATTTTTATTCTTTTAAATTTGTTAAGGTGTGTTTTATGGCCCAGAATAGGGTCTGTCTTGGTGATTGTTCCATATGTGCTTGAGAAGAATGTGTATTATGCTGTTGTTAGATGCTGCATTCTGTGTGTCAACTGGATACAGTTGATTGGTGCTGCGTAGTTCAATGCTATCCTTCCTGATTTTTTGCCCACTTGTCAATTACTGATAGAGGGGTGTTGAAGTTTCTAACTAAAATAGAGAATCTAACTATATTTGTCCTTGTAGTTTTATGGGCTTTTGCCTCATGTATTTTGGCACTCTATTATGTTAGCTGCATGCATATTACCAATTGTTATGTCTTTTTGTATAATTGACCCTTTTATCATTATGTAGTGTCCCTTTTTATCCTTGATACATGTGTATGTGTGTGTATACATATTTACTCTGAAGCATACTTTGCCTGAAATTAATACAGCTGCTCCAGCTTTCTTTCAATTAGTGTTAGCATGGTGTATCTTTCTCTATCCCTTTGCTATTAATTTATCTGTGTGTCTTTATATTTATAATGGTTGTCTTCATTGAGTACACATGGATGCAAAGAAGGGAACAAACAACAGACACCAAGGCCTATTTGAGGAGGGCTGGGGGGGGTGGGAGAAGGATGAAGATTTAAAAACTACCAATGGGTTACTATGCTGATTACCTGGGTAACAATTACCTGTACACCAAACCCCTGTGACATGCAGTTTACCCATGTAACAAACCTACACATGTATTCCCTGAACCTAAAATAAAGTTAAAGTAATAAAATAGTTTCCTTGTGGATGATATAGAATTGGGTTGTTATTTTTTGACTCATTTTGACAGTCTTCTTTTAATTGGTGTATTTAGACCATTCACATATAATTATTGATAGTTGAATCAATATCAACTATAACTATTTTTGTTGTCCTTGCTCTTTTTATTCTTCTTCTGCTCTTAGGTTTTAATTGAGCATTTTATATGTTTGCATTGTCTCTCTTTTCCTGACAGCAGTTATACTTAGGTTTAACATTTTTTAAGTGGTTACCCTGTAATTTGCAATATGTATGTACAACTAATCTTTATCTATTTTCAAATTATACTGTAGTGTTTTGTGGATAGTGGAAGTATCTTAGTACAGAATATTCCCATTTTCTTCCTCCCATCCCTTATAACATTGCTGTCTTTAATTTTATTTATCTAAAAGCTATAATTACTGAATGCATTGTTGCTATTGCTATTTTAATCAAATTGATCTACTAGATCAATTAAAAAGAAAAAAGTATTTACTATTTATCCCTTCTCTAAAAATATTTTTTTCTGCATGTATATTCAAGTTTCTGACCTCTATCATTTTCTTTCACTAAAAAATTTTAAACATTTCTTGCTAGGCATATCAGTAACAAATTTCCTCAATTTTCATTTGAAAAATTATTTCTCCTTTATGTTTGAAGGATAATTTTGCTGGATACAGAATTTTAGGTTGTATTTTTTTCTTCAACATTTTAAATATTTTACTTCACTCTTTCACTACACTCTGTCCTCATTTGCATGACATCTAAAGAGAAGTCCAATGTAATTCTTTTTCCTCCACAGGAGAAGAAAATTTCCTTCCATAGGAGTTTTTAGGTTTATTGAAGGCATACAGAATGAATCTTAACATTTTGAGCCTTGTTTAATGTACCTAATTATTATCTTTTTCCTATTTTGAGAAATAGCTAGGAAAGTTGGAGAAGCTTTTAACTTTATTTTATTAAACATACACCAAATGATCATAATCTCATATTAAGAGAGCTCAATGGTTATAGAATATTCAGTAATTATTTATTGAATTTAACTGTCATAAATTCATTGTTAGAAAACCTAGAAATTAGTGATTGGCTTCATGTATACACCCACATACATATCTGTGGAAGACTTATTTTAGTGCTACACTGTAGATTGATTTTTATGTTGTTATAGCTCTTTATTCCATAATCTTACATCAACCTGTTCATTTCCAAAAACAATCTTCCATGGAATGCTAGGAAACAGTTTGGAGTAATCCAAAAAATTATATAATACACAGCTGTGAAACTTTGGAAAAAGCTCTGATATCAGTCAAGTGACTTATTTAGAAAATACTGTGTCTTGCTCATTAAAAATATAGTGCTGATTATTAGACTTAATCCTGTACGGTCCAGTATGGTACTTGGTAACCACTAGCCACATGGGCTGTTGAGCAGTTGAAATGTAATTAATTCAAATTGAGATGTTCAGTAACTCTAAAATACACACTGGATTTCTAAGACTTACTGCAAAAAAAAAGTGAACTATTTCATTTAATATTGATTACATGTTGAAATGGTAGAATTTTAATATATTCAGTTAAATAAAATTAATTTCACGTTTTATTTACAAGTTGGGTACAAAAAAATTGAAATTGATTATTGGCTTGCATTATATTTCCAATGGATACTGCAGACTTAAGCAGTGTACAGAGTAATAATGATACAGTACAAATTATCTATAAACCTTATCACCCAGAAATAACACTAACATTTTTGTCCAAATCCCCCTAGGTTTTGTTTTAAATGAATCATTGAATAACTATACATGTATGTACTTACTCTCAGCAAACACACAATCACAGGCATAGACATTATTATTATTATTTCTTTTTTTTTTGAGACGGAGTCTTCAGACAACTAACAGCAGTTATACTTAGGTATAATGGAGTCACCCCGGCTGGAGTGCGGTCACTTGATCTTGGCTCACGGCATCTTCCACCTCCCAGGTTCAAATGAGTCTCCTGCCTCAGCTTCCTGATTAGCAGGGATTACAGGTGCCCACCACCACGCCTGGTTAATTTTTTTGCATTTTTGGTAGAGATGGGGTTTCACTGTATTGGCCAGCCTGGTTTCGAACTCCTGACCTCGTGATCCACCCACCTCGGCCTCCCAAAATGCTGGAATTACAGGTTTGAGCCACTGTGCCCAACTGACATTAATGTTTTATGGACTTTGTTTCTTGTCAGTAAATATACCATAATCAGTGGACACATTGTATGGACTTAGCAATTTCCTAGAGATGAACAGCTGTTGGGTTTTTTTTTTAACCGACCTTTTCTTTTTTTGTACTCCCTAACATAATGTTGGGAGTCCATACGTGCTCTTCATCTGTCTTCAGCAGACTTGATCTGTTTTTTAATGGTAATTCTAAGCAATAAGTTTGCTTAGTTTTAAATTGAATTTTTGCCTTGCCAAATTGCATTTTCCAATAATCTGTACCTTTTATAATGATAGTCTGTGCTTTCTTTGTAGTTTTTTTTTTTTTTTTTCCAGATGAAATTTTGCTCTTGTTTTCCAGGTTGGAGTGCAGTGGCACAATCTCAGTTCACTGCGGCTGTCGCCTCCTGGGTTCAAGCTATTCTCCTGCCTCAGCCTCCCAAGTAGCTGGAATTACAGACATGTGCCACCACACCCAACTAACTTTTGTATTTTTAATAGAGACAGGATTTTACCATGTTGGTCAGGCTGGTCTCGAACTCCTGGCCTCAGGTGAGCCACCTTCCTCGGCCTCCCAAAGTGCTGGGATTACAGGTGTGAGGCACCTCGCCTGACCTTCTTTATAGTTCTTCATATTTGTTTAACATTACCAGTCCCCAGATAATGTTAAACAAATATGTCGGGTTTTTTGTTTTTATATTTAATTCTGTAAAATGCTCTGAATTTTAAAATGTGATCTTTCTGAATGCTGGCTATGCTTTTTAAGAGTCTTAGAAACATCTCAATTTGAAAATAAAAGTGGGTGAATGAGATGATGAATACAGCAGTGTATTTTACAATTAAGCTTTCTTGTCTCCTTTGTAAGTGAGGTACATTTCTTTTCAAATAAAGTAAGGTTACAGTAATATTTATTGTTAATAAGAACTTTCTAATTTAGCTATCATGAAATGAAGTCTGTCAAACATAAGAAGTCATTTGTGTTTGGTGGTTTGCTTTAACACTTCTTTATCTTAACAGTTCTTTTTTCACTTAGAAAATGGTGATATAATTGATGTATAATAAAATACACAGATATTAAATATTTGATGAATTTTGACAAGTGATACACAGTATAACCATATCTCCAAAATAAGGTTTAGAATATTTGTAATACCTCGGAAAGCTCCCTTGGGTCTCTAACCAGCTAGTTTCTTTCTAATACCTGCCTCTCTCCCTTCTTCATCCACCCTTTGCATTCACTTTGTGATTTCTGTCATGATGGCTTAGTTTTGCCTGTACTGGCCTCTTCATTTAACATGTTTTTGAGATTCATCTATGTTATTACACACATGTTCATTCTTTTTTTTATTAGTCGATCAGTATTGGCCATGAATATACCAAAATTTGTCTGTTCTTCTATTAATGGATATTTGAGTTTTTAGTTTTTGACTATTATGAATAAGGCTCCTGTGTTCTTATGTAAGGTTTTGTTGGGGGGGGGGGCACATATTTTTATTTCTTTTGGGCAAATAGCTAAGGAATTATATTGTCATTGGAAAGATAAACGTTTGTTTTTATACGAAACATTCAGATAGTTCTCCAAGTGGTTGTGCAGTCTTTGCACTTCCAACGGTGTATGAGACTTCCCATTGCTCCACATCGCTAACATTTTATGTGGTCAGTCCTTTTGTTTTTGGCCATTTTAGTGGATGTGAAACGGCATCTCAATGTGGCTTTTGATTGTATTTCCTTGGTGGTTAATGGTGTTCTTTCCCTCTCTCATGTGCTTATTGGCCATTTATGTGTCTTTATTTTTTATGTAGCACTTCGGGTTTTTCGCATATAGATTCAGTGGGTTGTTCTTTATTAATGATTTTTGGGGATGCTTTATATATGCTTGACACAAGATTATTGTTAGAGATATGTACTTTAGATATTTTCTCCCAGTCTGTGGCTTGCCTAATTATTATCATCATTATTATTATTGTTTGAGATGAAGTCTCACTCTGTCACCCAAGCTGGAGTGCAATGGTATGATCTCAGCTCACTGCAACCTCTGCCTCCTGGTTCAAGCAGTTCTTCAGTCTCAGCCTCTGGAGCATCTGGGATTACACATGCTACCACACTCTGCTACTTTTTATATTTTTAGTAGAGATGGGGGTTTCACCATGTTGGCCAGCTGATCTTGAACTCCTGACCTCAAGTGATCCCTGTGCCTTGGCCTCCCAAAGTACTGGGATTACAGGCATGAGCCACTGTGCCTGGCCCTAATGATTTTTTTATGATGTTTTTTGATGGGCTGGATTTTTTTAGTTTTGATGAGGACTAATTTATCTTTTTTTTTTTTTTTTTTTTTTTTTTTTTTTTTTTTTTTTTTTTTTTTCCTTTTCTAGGAAATGCATTTGTAGTCTGAGAAATCTTGGTCTATGGCCCAGGGGGTCACAGACACAGTCTTCCTTCTGCTTCTTCTGGGAGCTTTGTGGTTCTAACTTGAGGTTTATGATCCATTTCAAAATTTTTTTTGTGTTATATAAAGTGCAAAAATGGTCATATGAGACGACCATACGAATTTTTCTTTTACAGGTTTATTTTTTCCTTATATAGTTACCCATTTGATACAGCACCATTTGGTAATAAAGCATTATCTTTTGTCATTGAATTAACTTGGAAGCCTTTTTAATAATTTTTGACCTTATACGTTTAGATTTATTTTTGGAGCCTGACCTGTTCCATTAATTTGTTTTTCTATCCTTACATTAATATATTATTGATATGATTATTGTAGATTTATCATAAATCTAAAATCAGGTATGGTGAGTCAACTTTTTTATCATTTCAAGATTGGGCTATTCTAGGTCCTTTCAATTTTTCATGAGTGTTTCAAACTTGTAACAGAAAGTCTACTGGGATTTTGATTAGGATTGTGTTGATCTAGTGATCAATTTGGACACAATGAGTATGGTAATAATAGTGAGTTTTCCAATCCATGAATATAACATATCTTAATATTTATTGCTAGGAATTAATTTTTCCATACTATTGTAAAATTTTGTTTTTAATTAAGTTGCTAATACATATAACTATATTGTATTTTGTTCTTGAATCCTCCAACTTTGCTAAATTCAGTAATTAGTTCCAGTAGCTTATTTGTAGCTCTATAGTGTGTGTGTGTGTGTGTGTGTGTGTGTGTGTGTGTAGTTGTGTGCACGTGCATACGTGCCAAAACTTGTGCAATCTGTAACATTTTTTTATGCACATAACCATGCTTTCTGTAAATAATGTCAGGTTTACTTCTTCCTTGTCCCCCTTTATGTTTTTTACTTAATTGTTCTTGCCTTATTTCCCTGGCTTGGACTTCCGATACAATGTTGAATAGAAGTGTTAAAGACAGACATCTTAACCTTGTTCTCGACATTTGTGGGGCAAAACAGTATTTTTTGTAAATACCTTTTATCAGATTGAGGAAGTTCCCTTCTGAGTCTAGTTTGTTGAGGACTTTTATCATTAATGGATGTTAAATTTTGTAACGTGATTTTTCTGTGTTGAATTGATCATACAGGTTTTTTTTCTTCTTTCTGTTAATATGGCGAAGTACATCAGTTTTTAAATGTTAAGCCAACCTTGCATTCCTGAGTTAAACCCCATGTGGCCATTTTAATTGATTTTTATGAATTGCTGTGTCTAACATGCTAATATTTTGGATTTTTCACATTCATATGCATGAAGAATATTGCTCTAAAATTTTCTTTTCTTGTAATATCTTTGTTTTGAGCAGGATTTTGCTAACAGGGTTAATGCCGGCTTTGCAAGAGCTTTGAAAATATTCTTCATATCTCTAGGTAATATTTAACAGTGAAATTATGTTTGCTTTAGAACACTGTTTATCATCTTTTCTTGTGACCAGAATTAACTGTTAGGGATTCTTACAGACTTAGGCGTGGTGTCTCATGTTTGTAATTCCAGCACTTAACTTTGGGAGGCCAAGGTGGGCAGACCAACCTGGCCAACATGGTGAAACCCCGTCTCTAATAAAAATACAAAAATTAGCCTGGTGTGGTGATGGGATCCTGTAATCCAGGCTATTCAGGAGGCTGAGGCAGGAGAATCACTTGAGTCTTGGAGGTGGAGGTTGCAGTCAGCTGAGATTGTGCCACTGCTTTTCAGCCTGGGCAACAAGAGGAAATCTCTGTCTTAAAAAAAAAGAAGGGTTTAGAAATAGGTTTCAGAGGCATGTGTTCTAATTTTTATCTTTGCATAGTTTTACAGTTTTCAAATTATATCTGTCCTTTTTTAAAAAACAGATTAGCATCTTGAGTAAAAGTGCTGTGTATTTTCATAGCACAGTAGTGATGGGCATACTTAATATTTATTGAGTAATAGAACATTAAATTTACATATAGCGTGTGTAGCACAACAATGTATAAAAGATGGAATGCCATCTGTTTTTAAGAATATCTTGAAAACCACAAAATTGTTCAGTTAACCAAAAGTACTGAAAATTGTTTTCGTGCTTCTGTGCTCATCTGACTTACTGACCTTGTACTTTGAAAATTATTGGGGAAAGTATATTTTTTAAAATGTATGTTGACTTTGGTGTGCTCTTTTTTGCCCCCAAACTCACTACTTCCTTCTATCAGGGAAGCTTTGAGAATTAGTGGGAAAAGTACATTCTTTTTAAAAATGTATGTTCTTTGGTATGCTCTGTTCTGGCCCCAAACTCTCACTACTTTCTTCAATTGAGGAAGCTGTTGTGGAAGCAAATTGTTGTGGCATTTAAAACAGGAAGGGAGATGCATTAACTGAGATTTTTCATCATGTCATGTAAATGTTTATGATTAATTGAAGTGCCAAGAAGAAAAGTATCATTCTTCTTCTAAAAATAATTTTAATACCACAGATTAGCAGTTTGTAACATTCTGAAAAATTATTTTAAGACAATTTTGATAGCAAAACAGTAATCAGGAAGATTCTAAGAAAGGCTCCCCCCTCCCCCCGCATTCAGTTCAATCCAGCAAATAAATGAATGCAAAATGCATATAAAATACTGTGCTGGAGGCTAAAGGTAATAGTTCAAGAGCATGTGGTCCTTGTCTTTAGAGGGTGAACAGTGTTTTGGTGAAACAGACCCCACATAGGAACTTACAAGTCATTCCATAAGTGCTTTATTGGATATATAAATGAAATATTATGAGAATACAGAAAGGAAGAAATATTTGCTTGAGGAAATTGAAAAAACTTGATTGAATGTGATATTTGAAGTGCATATATGGAGTTTGAAAAGGTTCCAACATGATATTTCAGTAGCGTGAACACCATAAGCTGAGAAGTATGTTATGTTTGGGGCCTGCAGATTATTTGGCTGCTATCCCTGATGTATATTGGGTTAATAACAAGTGTCAAAATGTTGATTGCCTCAGACTAAGAAATAGCTTGAATTCTTGAAGAAGAGTTTGGATTTTATTTTTATCAAATGGAAACCTGTTACATTTTTGAATATTAATCTGTATACTAAAAGATAATTGACAAGCATTTATGAAAGGGAGTAAAATAGAGGCAGTGTCTCCTCTTGGGAGGGGAGAGCTATTACAACACTTCAGGCCAAAGCAAGGTATAAATTTCAGATCTCACTTACACACTTGTATATAATAGCATATACATATAATGAAAAAGTGTGTCATTTCTCATTGAATTCCATTAAGATTTCAGAGATGTGAGAATATACACAATATATATACATTAAGAAGTGTATTGTTAGCTAAGCTTCTTTTTGTGCAAATAAAATGAACTAATTTTGGCTGGCTCAACCAAAAAGAAATTTTTTGGCTACCAGAGGATCCCATGGAATCCAAAACAGAATTGAACAAGGAAGTTTCAGTAACAGCAGGAGGCTGGGAAGCTCTGAGAAAAGCAGCAGGAGTTGGTGGAACTTCTCTGAACTCCAAGCCTCTCTTCCCTTACTAAGCCCATCAGTCCTAGGTCCCAGTTTAGAATTCTGAATTCTTGGGAGAGGATCTTAATTTAATTGATTGAGCTTAGCACAAGTGCTTGTCCCAGGAGAGAGGCAATAAGTCTCTGACACTGGAAGTTATTGGAGTTGGGTAACGAACGAGAAGTACCTGATATATATACAAGCCAGCAAAAATCCTATTAAAATATACTACATGATTTTTTATTGGTTTCTCACTGACCTAAACTTGCTTTAGGTGACATTGTTCAGAATATTTACTCTCTACTGTACTGAAGTGCTTTTTTAGTTATAGCTCCAATCTGAGATTTGCACATAGTGAAAGTGTGAGTATATCTTTCTTATTTTTGGAAGCCTGAGCTTTAATTGACCAATATACTGAAAATAAAAGAAATATTAGTCTTTTCATTACTAGCTTCTGTTTCTTGCCTGGGGAGAACTTTACATCTCATTTGTTTGGACCACTGCCCTTGAACCCCAGAAGTGTCCACGTAGTTTGATCATAGTATATCACACCTAGCAGGAACTGGGCAACATTCATGCAAATCCTTGGGTTAAAGATTGAGTGTGGATGCATCATGTGGTCCAAGAGGGACAGGACATTACTGCTAGGAGCTAGGCAAATACAGAGATAGTTGCATCCTTGATAGAAGTATCTTGATCATCTTCAGGGATAGCTAAAGAGGAGCCTCAGGCATGAGGCTGCAGTTGTTGCTGATCCTGTGTCCCAAAGGAGAAAACACTAAGCCTTGTAAGGGACTCTACCAAGTAAAGGATCCTGAAACTTAAACTTAATTGGCTTCATGGTAATTCAGCTCTTTTCCCAGGACGAACAACTTAATGTCTTTTTGGAGTGTTTCCCTTCATAAACGTCTTTTTTTCTCATGCACCAGCAATCCTTTACTTTCTGCAACCACTACTACAAGCTCTCCCCGCCCTGCCCTTTTCCCTGCCCCCAAATTAAGGTAAAAAACAAACCAAAAGGGACCAATAGAGAAGTAAAACTATATTAAGGATATATCATTCTTTGAGGATGGCAAATTAGGAACTGGGATGAATCACCGAGTATGTAGTAGTATATGTTGAATGTAGAAGTAGCTGATTAGGAAATTCATCCAAAGCTGTATAATATGTGACCTCTGGCAAATAAATTGAGCTCATCTGTAAAATGGGGGGATTGGATTATAGGCTTGATAAAATATATGGTGAAATGTTGGTAAATGCTGTTTGGTTCTAGAGTTCAGGAATACCCAAATGCCACTAGCAACTGTGGTAACTACTTTTCTACCCTCTCATCCCAAACTGTTCCCACAGAAGAGTAGTAGCAAAGTTAAAAAACAAAAATCAATCTCTCTCTCTTTCTCTCCCCCTCTTTTCCTGCCTCCCTCTCTGTCTCTCCCTCCTTTCCTCTCTCTCTCTCTCCATTCTACATTCACACTTTCCCTTCCTCTCTCCCTCTATTCTTTCTCTCTTGTTATCAGGACTTGGGGCTCCACTAGTAATCTTAGACATTGGGCCGGGCATGATGGCTTATGTCTGTAATCCCAGCACTTTGGGAGGCTAAGGCAGGTGGATTGCCTGAGGTCAGGAGTTAAGACTAGTCTGGCCAACATGGTAAAACCACATCTCTACAAAAATACAAAAATTAGCCAGGCATGATGGTGGGTACCTATAATCCCAGCTACTCGGGAGGCTGGGGTGGGAGACTCGCTTGAACTTGGGAGTCAGAGGTTGCTGTGAGCCGAGATTATGCCATTGTACTCCAACCTGGGCGACAGAGTGAGACTCCGTCTCAAACAACAACAACAAACTGTGGTGAGTGAGGTGGGAATCCTAGGATCCTAGGGGACCTTCTTTCCAACTTTATTCCCTGGAAATCCAGACCCACATTTCAGGTTTTACTGTAATCCAACCAAATTTGCAAGAAACAAGGAAAAGGAGACAGGAGAGAAGAGAGGAAAATCTCCTTCCACTTAAGTTACAGGGTAGGGCAGAAGAGAGCAAGCCACACTTATGAGCCTCCCTTTTTAACACAGTGTCCTCACCCATTTGCAAATGAAATCTAGTCTGTAATGAGATCAGTATTCCTCTTTGCTTTATCTGTGTATGACTGTCCTTCAAGTAGTAGAAAATTAAGGAGAATACACTAAGCCTTGCCGTTTATACTTTTAACATCTGTACCGGTGATTGTTTACTGATAATGCTAAAGGTGTGTGCCACATAATAATTTACAATTTTCTAGTTGTATTAATTTAAATCATGAGCAGTATATAAGATTGGTGTGTGGTTGTGAATGACAGCCTACTGGCTAGCACACACCTTTCATATGGCTTTTGTATATAAAGTGATTTCTTAAATGGTTCCAAACAAGAATGTGCACTGATCATGAAGGTGAGGCCTACAACTTTTATGATTTTAACCAAAAATTTGTCATAACTATACTAGTAGACGTGGAATGGAGGAAGAGATAGGGCCATTTCTTACAGGTCGTATGTCTTCTGGTATATTAAAACAATCCCCTACATCTGTTACCGGTTGTTGCAAACAAACCACCTAATGACTTTGTGACTTAAAGCAGTAATCAACATATTTCTCATTCTGTGGATTGACTGAGTGATTAGTCTGCTGGTGACTGATGTCACCAGAACGTAGGAACTGGGTTCAGAAAGGACAGTTGAAATCGGCTAGGGCCTTGCTTTCCATGTGGTCTTTGATTCCAGGTTTTAGGGCACCACTTCCAAGAGGGCAAGCCACAAGGTACAAACAAGTATTCACAATTCTTGAATTTACCAATGTCTTTTTGGTCAAAACAAGTCACATAGACAAATCCGCCTAAGTGGAGGAAGAGAGAACTTACAAGAACTTGGATCAAGGGCCGTTATAGGAATGATGTACTACTGTACCACATCTCCAGTCAAGGTTTCCAAACTGTATATGGCTGTTTATCTCTTTAAATCACAGAATTTGGCGGTGTTTTATATTACTTTAACATTAAATCTGTGTCTTCATTCCGTGCCACTCTTCTCTTTCTTATTCCCCACTCCACACAGTTCACCAAACTTTCCTATCATTCTTGAACTCTTTGTTCACCTGACTCATCCGTCAGGTAAGATGTCACTTTAGAGAAGCCTTTCTACACTAGTTAGATTTTACATTTTTCTTGCATACTAATTTTTCCTAGTAACATTTGTAATAGTTATTAACTCCAGCCTCTCCATTAACTAGATGTTTTATAAAGTGATTGTATATAAAGTGATTCTTTAAATGGTTCCAAAACCATTTTAAGTGGTTTCCAAAACCAGTACCCTGTCTAATTCATTTTTGTACTTCTCCTCATCTTTATTCCTGTCCTCACCCACAGTTATCCCAGTCCCTGGTACATAGTAGGTTCTTTATAAACATTTGGTGAACAAATGTGTCTGGCACAGTAGTTTTCTTAAAAAGCTGCTAAGATCTAAAAGATTCTTTGTGTTTGGTTCCTAAGGTAGCAGCTGTTTTTATCTGGCTCTGTTTTTTCTTCACTTTTGGGATTCTGTTTGTTACTTTTTGCTTTTGTGGTTTTCCTCCTTCATTCCTCCAGCTTTGCTTTTTAAAAAAATTAGCTATTTCTTATGGAGTTTTTTGTCATTGCCATGTTCTTTTTAAAACCTGTACTGTTTTTGTTTTCTCTTTTGTTTTCTTGTTAGAAATTACCAGGGGATAAGATCCCTTCTTTCCTCAGTGAATTTTTGTATTTTCTTTTCCTGGATAGTTCTTACTGATACTCACCACTCAGGAGTTCTTGTTCCCTGCCAGATACATTGTGTTTATCTTTTAAATTTATGATTTCTGCACTGGGTTTTGAGGTGGGCAAATAACAGGTGTTGCTACTTTAACTCCTTGAGATCACTGCATAATTAACTATAGGAATTCAACCAAATTCTTTGCCATTTCTTTACTTTTATACTTTCTTTTATAATATATAGATTAAAATTTTACAGTCATCTCTTGGTATCCATGGGGGATTGGTTCCAGGGCCACCCACGGATACCAAAGTCCACATATACTCAGGTCCTTCAGAACCCACCCATATGAAAAGTCTGCCCTACTCTTACGTGGGTGTCTCATCCTGCTAATAACCGTATTTTTCAGTCCACCTTTGGTGGTCGATGCAGAACTCTGCGATACGGAGTCCTGAATGTATTTAGTGAAAAATATCTGCATGTAAGTGGGCCCATACAGTTCAAACCTGTGTTGTTCAAGGACCAGCTGTATATTCAGAGTAATAATAGGTCAATTCATGTGAATATATCATGAGAACATCTAGAAATGTGTTTAAATCTTAGCTTTTATATAATAAGAAAACTTAGAATGGATTTTCTTATCTTAGTTTTCAGACATTTGAGGCCAAATACACACTAAGACACATGTGTACATATAAGAGTTGGAGTATTTGACTGTTAATCTAGGCCAACATGATCATGGAAGAGATTTTATTTTATTACGTCATATGATTTTTTTTTTTCCTCCTCACATTTAGTGTATTTTGGCTATTTATTGAAAATATATTTTTGGCCAGGCACTGTGGCTCACATCTGTAATCCCAACACTTTTGGAGGCCAAGGTAGGAGGATCAGTTGAGGTCAGGAGTTTGAGACCATCCTGGACAATATAGACCGCATCTCTACAAAAAAAATTAGAAAATTAGCAAGGCATGGTGGTGTGTGCTGGTAGTCCCAGCTACTCAGAAGGCTGAGTGAGATAGGAGAATCACTTGAACCTAGGGGTTTGATTCTGCATTGAGTTATGATCTTGACACTGCACTTCTACCTGGATGACAGAGCAAGACCTAGTCTCGAAAAAGAGAAAATATTTTTAAATATTTTCTTTAACAGCATAGTATATTTATTAGATTATTAAAAATAATTATGGTAGACAGCTATTCAATATTAAGTCATCTTATTATTTGTTGTAGGCAGTTGATTGCTAAAAACAAGGATCCCTGTGACTCCTAGTATTTTCTAGTCTTTTCCTTGTCTAGCTGATTCTGTAGTCCAAAAAACACCTATTTTCCCAATCTAAAATTCTTATTCTGACCAGTTACATAATGTGGTTATTCTGAAAATGTGAAAGGAATTTAAACAGTAGAAGTGCTGAAATGTTTGTGGTTTAAGTCCTACTCAGGATAGAGTGCCTTTTAAGAAAGAAAGTTGGTATACATATAGTGGGAGCAGGAGGAAACAGCAGTTTTCTTGGTTTTGGGCCGTTGCGGCAGTGGCTAACATATATAGAGGCAGTAATGGCTCTGAGGAGAGGACCACCTTCTTGAGATTGCTGTGGTTATGAAAGAGAGCTAAGCATCATACATTTTAATGAATCATTTGTTCTTCTTAAAGTTAGAAATAATTTCATACTTGTAGATACAGTATAAAGAATTTCCATATATCCTTCATCCAGATTTGCCAAATGTTTATTACATTTACCATGTTTTTTTCTCTATATGTATGGGTATACATGCATGTTATTTTATTCTGAATAATGTGAGAAGTTGCAGAAGTAATACCTCTTAATTTCAGGCTATATATCCTAAAATCAGAATATCCTAAAATCTCTTATTATCATAGTATCATTATCAAAATCAGAACATGCAGGGTTTTTTTGTTTGTTTGTTTTTTATTTTTATTTTTTTTTTTGAGGCGGAGTTTTGCTCTTGTTACCCAGGGTGGAGTGCAATGGCTCGACCTCGGCTCACCGCAGCCTCCGCCTCCTGGGTTCAGGCAATTCTCCTGCCTCAGCCTCCTGAGTAGCTGGGATTACAGGCATGTGCCACCATGCCCAGCTAATGTTTTGTATTTTTAATAGAAACGGGGTTTCACCATGTTGACCAGAATGGTCTCGATCTCTTGACCTCGTGATCTACCCGCCTCGGCCTCCCAAAGTGCTGGGATTACAGGCATGAGCCACTGCGCCCGGCCAGAACATGCAGTTTTTAACACGTTTGTTCACTTGGGGACAGAGTATAGGTGGAGTAAAAGTATAAGCTTGCAAAACTACTTTAAGTGCTTATGGGAATTGCAGCCTTTTTAGTGGTCAAGAAAGCAATACAGAAAATTATTCTGATTTAGAATAAAATCAGTGGAGTAACAGAGTAACACAAGGTACATAAACAAGTACTCTAGAAATGTGAGGGAAAAAAAAGCAGTCATTTCAACTAAGGAATCAGGGAAATACTTCTCAACTGGTGCAGAGTCAGGCTCAGAGAGGTGGAAATGCCATGCAGAAGGACAGCGGGAGGGAATTCACTTCGTAGAAAACATCCCCCATGTTCTTCCTGCCCTTGACCATCAGAGTTCTGAGAGTGAATATGTTATTACAGTTACTCAGTACTGAAATATCAGGAATACACAAGATACGACAGGTTCTGTTTGTACCAAAGTCGATACTGTCCTTTTTCCCCCTTTTAATTAGCAGATTTTAAACTTAACATTATTAGGCTAATAAGAAATAGATTTCCCTTCCTAAGCCCTTGTTCTTAGGTTGTTTTTCATTAATATCTTCTTAATTACAAAACACAAGAAGGAATGGAATTGATTCATTGCAATTACCTAGAAGAATGGAAGGAATGTTTTTAAAAACTTAATTAAGTCACTGTCAATCTGGAATTTGGTTGTTAGTTACTGTTTTTATATTGTCTAGCATTAATATACTGTATTAAATGTACACTAGTTACCCTCATATTCACTGTAATTATTCTGAATTAGTCAGAAAAGGCCTTACAAAGTACTGTGGTATCTCATTTTCAGACTGATACATAGAGGTAAGAAGAAATGAAGTAGACACTTAGACTGATAATAAGAGTACAGCAGATTTTTGAAAATCCAGTTACTGAAAATTGCTTTTCAATAGTTCAGTTTTTTAGTTTTAATACTGTTTATACTGCAATATCGTGTCTGTGAAAAATTATAGCATTGTTACTCTTTTTTTCTTAAGCAAGTGTTTTAAGAATTTAAAGGTTTATATGTTGTTTTAATTTGGGTTTTTTGTTTTGTCTTTTCAAATTCACATATATAACCACATGAGGTTTTACAACATGAATATTTAGTCCTTTGGCTAGCAAGGAGATTTTCATAATGGAATTTCAGACCCTATTAATAACTTCTTTTTTTGCAAGCTGTTCCTGATCTCTGGTGTTTAGATCTTCATTTTGGTACATCTAATTTCCTTAATACTTTCCTTTTTAGAAATGAATGTATTTTGACAGTACCATACTAAAAAAGGCTTTAATTTAATTTATATGAGTTATTTTTAGAAAATAAATTTGCTTGTTTGATTTTTGAATTCTTCAGGCTGATATTTGATACATTTAGATAGTGTATGCAGGAACAATTTTTCTGAAGTTTTCAGTGCTGGGGTCAGAATGCATATGGTGCTATCATCCTGAGATTATTGTATACTTGCAAGCATAGGTATGTTTTGAGCAGGCCAAAAAGTATCCTGCATTCCTCAGTCTCTCTCAAACCCAGTGACCCAGTATACACATTTTTGTTTCTAAGTTATCATAATTTTTAATGACTCTTGTAGAAATTTTCCCACTTCTTTATGTCCTGCTCAGTACTGTGTATGAAGTTCAAGGTTGGGTTTGGTCTAATGTTAAAAATATAACATTGAATGTTGTTATCTGGGCAAGTCTTTATGAACTTTTGATCCTAATGGTGCACTGATCTTACATTTCTGACTTCAGTATTGTTACAAAAGATTCATGCATATAATTGTTCTTTGGAATTCCTCTTACCGAAAGAGGGCAGCCCTCAGGTATAGTTAAGTTAACCTAAAACAGCGCATCTCTAAATCTTAATGTGGTCTATTTTGTATTAAAAAGTTCAGATTCCATTGAACCAGAGTACCACAGTTACTTAATTGGTTCCTATTTTGAGTTATTTCAATTATTCCTCTTTAAAATAAAATAATATACATATGAAATATTTTTATATTTACATTAAAATATGAAGTATTTGTTATATTCTAAATGATTTCCTTAATTTCCAGTTTTGAAGTGAAATTACTGGATCAGAAAATATAATTATGGCTTTCAAAGGATTTCTAAGTGTTTTATTAGTTTATGTGTATATCACTTTTGTAGAAACTAAGGTTGAATACTTACATGCTAGGTTATAAAAGAAAATTTAGAACAAATTTAGTTTATACCCTTTCATGTTATAGGAGGAAGGTGGCAACACGGTGTACTGGAAAATCCTCATGCCCTAAAGTGTCCATTGCCGGTAACGAGTTAGCTTCCCTCCTATACACCTGAAAGGGTTTTAAGGACTATCCTGGGTAAAATTGAGACAATAGTCACTCATACCTTTTTCATATCTTCAGTAGAGCATTAAAACTGTGAGGCGCCTTGTGCAAATCACTTGCAATCTTAAACTCACTTTAGAAAGCAGATATTATAGTCTGCCTTCCAGGATGGTAATACTGCTTTCAAGTTTGATTCAGTTGTTATCTAAGGTGTTTAACTGCTTTATAGAAGTCAGCCGTTACTAATATTACTACTTCATTGCTTAAATGTTTACTTTATTGGGAAACAGTATAATAGGGGACGTAAGAATACTAGATTTGAAGTCACAAATTACCTGGACTTGGAATTTTAGATGTGCCATTTAGCTATGTGGTATTGGGCAAATTACCCTCTTTAGTGTCAAGTTTCTCAAGTATAAAATGAAGTTGTCATAGTAATAAAAATTAAATGAGGCTATATTTAAAAGTGATTAACACATTTCCTAACACATTTTAAGCATCAATAAATGTTAGTTTTCAGTAACTGTTATATGATTATTGTATTAGTTAATTATTATTGCATAAGAAATTAAAAAACTAGTGGCTTAAAATAACAATACATGTTTATTATCTCCTTGTTTCTGTCAGTCAGAAATTCAGCGGTAGCTTAGCTGGGTGGTTGCAGTCAAGCTGTCAGCAGGGGATGTGATCATCTACATATTATTTTGAAACTAAGCATTATAAATTTTATATTTTGCAGACTATGTCTTCAGCAGTGGTGCAGTTATATGCAGCAGATCGGAACTGTATGTGGTCAAAGAAGTGCAGTGGTGTTGCTTGTCTTGTTAAGGACAATCCACAGAGATCTTATTTTTTAAGAATATTTGACATTAAGGTGGGTTTTCTTTTGCTTTTACTTTAAACTCGAGGTGATTAAGTTTTCTGTGTCAATTATAACTTAGATTTGTTTATCCTTTATGTGATATTTAAAATTGTACATAAACTAATATTAGAAGAGTGAAGTGGCCGGGCTTGGTGGCTCACACCTGTAATCCCAGCCCTTTGAGAGGCCAAGGCAGAAGGATCACCTGAGGTTGGGAGATCGAGACCAGCCTGACCAACATGGAGAAACTCCGTCTTTACTAAAAATACCAAATTAGCTGAGTGTAGTGGCTTATGCCTGTAATCACAGCTGCTTGGGGGGGCTGAGGCAGGATAATTGCTTGAACCCCAGAGGTGGACGTTTTGGTGAGCACAGATCGCGCCATTGCACTCCAGCTTGGGCAACGAGAGCGAAACTTCGTCTCAAAAAAAAAAAAAAAAGAAGAGGGAAGCTTGATTTTTAGATTTTGGCAGACGGAAATCATGACCATATGGGAGCATGTCCTAAGCCAGCATGTGAATAGTTTTCTAATTTATCTTTCTACTACTACCATGCATTAAGACTTTTTTAAAAATTATGCCTGTTGGGTCTTGGGCTTTCTCCACACACTAGATTTTTTAAATTATACTGTTATTCTATCTTGTTCGTTATAGAATAGCACACATACTCTCTTCAGGGAACAACAAAATAATATTTTAGCTCAGTATGTACTATTATTGAGCCCAAGTTTAAAACATTTCAGTATCTGTCAAAATCTGTTTCCTACTCTCATGTTGTTTTTCATGATAGATATATTCAGATTTTCATAGCTTTATATCCCTCACTCCCAATCATAAATCACATTGCTATAGATTGGTTACCCTTTGTTATGTACTCATTTCTTGCAGTTGTCATAAAACTATCATTTTGCTAAGATGAAGTCTCCATTATTTTTTAAAAAAACCTTTCTGTAAGTAAGCCTCCATGATTAATACTTACATGCGGCAATAAGTGTAATGAGATTTTAATTGTAAAAAAACTAAAACTGCCTCTAAACTCCTGGGCACTAATATGATCTGAATAATAGTCAGAGATTTTTACACTCTGGCCTCAGCTTTATTTGTAAAATGAGATAACAATATTTGGTCTGTTACAAAGAATTTCACTGAGATTAAATAAGATCTCAGTTACGATATTCGGTAAATTAGTACTTCTTTTTTGTTGTTGATTTATTTCTTGAGACAGGGTCTTGCTCTGTCACCCAGGCTAGAGTCACAGCTTACTGCAACCTTGATCTCCTGGGCCCAAGCAGTCCTCCCACCTCAGCCTCCTGAGTAGCTAGGACTACAGCTGAATGCCACCAAACCTGGCTAATTTTAGTATTTTTTTTTGTAGAGATGGGATTCTGCTGTTTTGTCCAGGCTGGTTTCAAACTCCTGGACTCAAGTGAGCCTCCTGCCTCAGGCTCCCAAAGTGCTGGGATTACAGGCCTGAGCCACCAGTCCTGGACTAAATTAGTGCTTAAATTAGTGCTTCTTAATGTCTGCTTCCAAGAGAGTTGAGCGATATGGCATGCTCCTGTCACTAGCAGTGGCTTACTATGGCTTACTAAACACATACTATGTTGGGGATGGGGATTCTAGGGGGTGGGGAACACATACATAGTTTGAAAGAAATCCCTAAGTGCTTTGACATATTTCTCATAGTCATTGAGAAGCACTATTCAGAAATGGCATACCCATATTGGCATACCGCTCCACTAAGAAGAAAGGAATTCCATTGCAGTGGTAATATAATGTGTGAACAGTGGATTTTACATATTTTTTAATTGTGGTCTAGATAGAACCTTGCATTTCTGAATAGGGCAATGACTTATCTTTCTCTAACCACTTATTTCCAATTGTAGATAACTACTGCTGAACACTCATTAATTAGTCACCTTTGGTATTAAGGTTAAACATATTTTTTGTACTATGGCAATAGATATGGCAGTCATCATGACACTTGTCCATAGTTTAACTTTGATGCATTTTAATTATCAGTCTCTTTCTGCATCATGATTACTACTACTTATACCAGTATAAAATTAGAAGGCTACTCTGTAGAAGTTAAAAATTTGAAGATGGTTAATGAGCAGTACAAGGAAGATATATTTGACCCTCCCGCATCTATAAAATTGAGAAAAAGAACATAAAAGTATCCCTGTAATATATTTGATAGTACATCATCTAAGTATTGCTGTTGGAACTGTGCTTTCGTAATCAGTGCATGTACAAAAGTATGCATTCTTTCTATGTAGCATCGATGACCTAGTAATTATTCTGGTTATGTGTTTGACCAAGTAACTGAATTTGGAAATAGTTGGTTAGTGAGATTATATCTTAGCTGAATTAAATTCACTTAATATGTAGGTTTGATGAAAGATAGGTTATTCAGTGTTACACTTTTAAGATTACTGATTAAATTATATGACACCACTTGTAAATGTTATATGCGTGCATGTAAAAGTTATTTTTAATATAAAGTTATCTTAATAGGAGTCATCTGCTTCATTTTATTCCTAGAGATTATGTTTTGGTAGTTCTTTTTAAAATATTTTGACTTTTTTCTAGGATGGGAAACTATTGTGGGAACAAGAGCTATACAATAACTTTGTATATAATAGTCCTAGAGGATATTTTCATACCTTTGCTGGAGATGTAAGTCATATTTTTCTTTATCGCCATCTTTACTTTTCTCATTGCTTGCCTTTTCTAATCCAAATTATTTATAGAGCCTTAATGAAAGATCAAATTCACTGTACTATTTTATGTTTTTGCTGAAGACGAAATACTCAAATTAGTATTTGTGTCTGCTATGATGGGTAACTTCTCTAATAGTAATCTTTTACTTGACCTTCTCCATGCTTTTTGTGTTAAGTTATTCAGATCATAGAATAATGTCTTACCTGCTAGTAAAGTTAACCTTTCCTTCTTTAGAATATACTTCTATTGCTCGTTGTTTTTATGATATAAAGCTAAATTTGTACATTTTGTTGTTTGCCTTTTTTGATGAAAATATTTCAGACTTGTCAAGTTGCTCTTAATTTTGCCAATGAAGAAGAAGCAAAAAAATTCCGAAAAGCAGTTACAGACCTGTTGGGCCGCCGACAAAGGAAATCTGGTAACCCTTTTTTTTTTCTTTTTTAAATTACTTATATTGAGCCAGCAAACTAATGCACATGGGACAAGTGTGGTCCACTTCTTGTTTTGTAAATAAAGGTTTATTGAAACTCAGCTGTATTCATTGGTTTGCATGTTGTCTTTGGCTACTTTTTTTTTTTTCCCCACAACACAGTTAAAGTAGTTATACATAGTTAAATATACACAGTTAAATAAATGGTCCTCAAAGCCTAAAATATTTACTATTTACAAGAAAATTTGGTGGTCCTTACCTTAAAATAAATAATATTTTTGTTAAGAACTATTTTTTTTAGATTTACTGAAGGACTGATTTCAATAACCTTTTTTGTTGATAAAATTTCATATATATTGACTTTTAATTTGCATTTGTAATAACATTGTAATATAAAGTTTTAAGAGTATTTTATACTTTGTAAACAAAGACTTTAGGCAGGCTTAGAAGCAAATAAGCAGAGTTGCTAACAATATCTATAAACAATGCCTTGTCTCTCTATTTTGTTCTTAATACTGTATACTATAAAACCCATAAGGAACTTAGTTTAGTGTGTGAGACAACTCCAGCACATATAAAGCAGTTATAGAACAATGCAGGATAATGTTAAGCTTTAAACTGATTGGTATGGAACTATTGTTTGACGACAGTGTACCAGGCCTTTCTTTTGTAAGTGAAGAAGAGTGACTAGGAAAGGAGAACCTCTCCAAAATCATCTTCAACAGATCAGTTTCCGGAGAAAGAACATGTGGGAGTTGACATTGACAAATAGGTGCCCTTAAAACTAGCCATGCCCATATGTACTCTTTGAAAAGTCTTTCTGTACATCCAGGGGTACATGTTACCCCAATTTAAAGATCACTGTATTTAAGGTGTGCTTTACCAATAAAAGGAAAAGGAGGCCAAGAAAAAGGAAACGTATCTGAAAAACATCAACATAAAAACATGTTCTCTCTACTTTATATATGTTTATTGTTATTTTAGTAGGTTTCCAAGAGGGAGATGAGGTAAAAATGAAAATAAAGTGAGCTTAGTTGTTGCTTTACTATTGCCATCTTACGATATTCTACTCATAATGAGTGAATAGGAGAATTATTAGGGGCCCATTATTTTTGTTATTTTTGGGGACCAATGGCATTTACCACTTGATTTCATGCTAGGAAAGGATTTAATGCTGTGATACTGAAATTCAACTTTAGGAATAATTCAATGCCTATTTCAGTGGCATGCCGTGGTGGTAAGCCAGGAGCTTTCTGGGTTCCTTTCAGTCAAAACATGACATTTTCAGTGTACAAAAGAGTAAAACTATTTCTGAAAATATAAAGTAATTGGTTTTAGAATTGGTAAGTTAAAGGTGTCTTTCACCTGGCACAGGAATTCTATTTTATATGGTTTCTACATTTTTAGGCAAAGTGTTCCAAAACCAGAAAATGATAACATTAGGAAAGCAGCTGAGTTACTTTGGGGTAACCCTTCATATTGAGTCAAACTCCATCTTTACCCTTCTTTAACTGAGACACATGGTGTCCAGCTTGTGGAGCAACAAAGAATTCATCTATTTAATTTTCCCAACAGTAGTCATTTAGTAGCGGAAGCCACCCATCCTGTCCTCCTTGTTTTCTTCTCATATTTAGCCTAATCAGTCCTACTTTCTTGAAACATTCTTATAATACAGTTTATAGTCTTTTTCATCTTGAGTACTGTGCTCTGAATCTACAATAGCTTTGATGTCTTTTTCAGCATATGGTATTCAAATTTGAACACAGTACTCCATTATGTAGTCTGACCAATACATCCCTTGATTTAATTAAACACAGTTCTACTAATATTTCTAGCAAATGCCTTATACCATTATCCCCCATTCTGATTTGTTCAACCAACCATCCCCCCTTTTTTTCACATATATTGCCATCAAGTAGGATGGTGTCATGTATCTAATTGCGTCTTAGAAGGTATACTCTAAACCTTTATATTTATCTTAGTATATTTTCCTATTTGTGTCATCCACCAGCTTAAACATGAGTACATAAATAACATCACCTTGGAAATTGGTGATTGATAGGTATTGATACAGAGAGGACTTGCTTATTTCAAACGTTTCAGAAAGCTACTTAATCAGATTGATTATCAGAGTAATACAGTTATATATCCCATTGCTAAGGTTTTTAACTTGTCTACTAAATAAATCCTACCGATTTTGGTTTATGGTCATTTATAAGCTAATTATCTTATTGCATCATTTATTTATATAATTTCAGTGAATTTTATGTTAGAAAATCTTTGGAAATTACATTTTTTAAAAATCCTTCTACTTTTGAACTTTCTTAAAGCCGAAATAGTGTTTTGGTATTAAGAGTATGAATGCAATACTGGTATGTAATCATGATATGTAAGAGTATGAATGCAATTAATTGATGGAAACTTCCCAAATTTTTCTCTTACCTTATTGGTTGTAGCTTTCAGCAGTTTTCTGGTCTGTCTCAGTGCTTAGAGCTCTGAGTATTCTCATTCCCTTTGTGCTTTCATCCAGTCTTACGGGTCTGAAAACTCTATGCTGATGATTCCCAAAGTTTTGTCTTCAATACTGACACAGCGTCTCTGACCTTCAGAATAGTTAGGTGGGAGAATAGCCTTTAGACTTAACATGTGTGAGGAGAATATTTGATCCATGTCCTATATCCTGAACCCCAACCCCACTCACCTGTTCTTGTTCTTCTACTAATTTTCCTTGTCTCAGTAAAAGGCATTTATTCCATCTTATCTCCCAGGCTCACCATGGTTCGTTATAAATATCCTATCAGAGTCTTATTGGCTCTGCTTTCAAAAATATGTCCTATCTGACCACTTTTTCTGCTACCATCCTGATCTGTCAGATGGACTGCCACACTAGCTCTCTGACTGCTTCTTCTCAATCCTTTTTACTATCTCTTTTCTATGCAGTAGCCAGAATAAACTTTTAGAAATGTAGATTAGATTATATCACTTTCTCTATTTAATTTAAAATTCTATAAGAGCATCCTGTCATACACACATAAAATCTGTAGTCCTTAACCATAGCCAGTGGAACCCTGTATGATCCAGTCCCCAACTTTCCTTCTGACTTGTCTCCTTTCACTGTGTCTCTTGCTCACTCCAGTCCAGTCTTCCTGAGGTTCTTTCACGTTGCACCCTCTTTGGGGCCTTTAAATATATGGTTCCCTCCTTATTTTATTTAGATCTCTGTTTAAATGTCAGGTCTTCTGAAAAACCTTTCTTCGTCACTCATACATCAATTTAGGAATGAGAGTTTAAGTGAATTTTTTTTTATGTTGATGTTACATATATTTAATATATTTAATAACGTTCTTCTAATTTATTTTCTAACAGAGAAAAGACGAGACCCCCCAAATGGTAAGCTTTTTGGTAATTATTAATCTTTTAAGATTTTAGATTACAGTTTAATCCTTGTGGTAACATGTACCATACATTAGTAAGTTATATTTAGTATCTATGATCAAAGTATACAATTTCTTATGTTCTCATTTTTAATTAATGACATGACAAATGAGACTTAGGGAACAATATTCTTCGTATTTTTCTAACATGAAGAAAGAATACTTAGGGTGAAGATGAAGATCACTAATACTTAAATCTTAATTCTGGGTTCACATTTGACTAAGTATACAATCTGACCTTAAAATTTTTCCCAGAGGCAGTACATTTTGTCTAGCATATTTGTTAATTTCCTACTTTAAGATTTATCCTTTATTCTTATTTCAAAATATTATTTCACACTGTTTATGTGTTATATGAAGCCCCTTTCAGAATGAACACCTACTGCTGTAGTATATTTAGAACTAATTTAGCTGCATATAATGCTCTTTAATTTAATAATGATCACTTGAAGTATTATGAATTCATTTTTTAAAAAATTGAATACCAGAGAGTAAAAGCAGAATACCAAGATGTAAAAGATAAGGTCTTAGGGGTAGAAATTCTTGCCCTAGACTTCATAAAGTCCCTGAAATTATGTGCCAAATATGTTCTTTTCTTTGGAGAGAGAGGATCTATGGCTTTCATTGTATTTAAATGAGGTCTCCGATTCTATGAAGTTAAAGAACATTCTCCATGACGCTTCATTATAATAGAGAAAATACCTGCTTCTTTTTAAAAGCCTATCTCAGATCCTCTTATCAGAACCTAGAATGATTATTCAAGGAACAGTTACATACAGACTTCTTAATATATGATAGCTATTGGTGATTGTTGGGGTTTCTTTTAAAGATATGTTGCCTTTTGATTTTGTTCTTAAATTACTTTTCCTGATATAGAAACATGAACCAGATGTTGCTGTATTAAATTTTGGGTTATTTACCTTACTAGTTTTTTTAAATGCATGACTACCTTCAGTAGTGCTTAACAGGTACCAAATATTGTATAGTTTCACTTCTCTTTTGAATAGAAATTTAGTGCTGCTGTGGGAATTGAGGCAATCAAAACTTAGCATAGTGCTTAATAAATGTTAGTTATCCTGATGACGATAATGACAATAATAATAGCAACTACTATTTAATGATCTTTTACTACCTGCCAGGCACTATTCAGAAACGTTCTGAAGTCGCTCCATTATCTCTCTTTTATAGATAAGGAAACTGAGGCACAGATAGGTAACTCTCTCATGGTCTCATAACTAGTAAGTAGTGAAGCAAGATTCAGTATCAGATGATTTGACTCTAGAGCCTGGCTCCTTAACCACTGTTATGTCAAGGTGATTTTGAAGGCAAAACTGAGACACAGGGTAAATATCATGTCTCAGGATATATAAACTAGTACATACATGGCAGAGGCAAAAGAAACAGAGGCAGCTGAGTTACAAGTTGTTCATCTGTGAACTTTTAATGTAGTATTAGAAATTTTCTTTGATGTAAGCCCGGTGTGTTAACCTTTTTGAATTTGTTACATTATTTTGAGTTTGGAGAGTATTGAGTACCAACAAAAAAGACTTTCTAGTAGTGCTATTCAAACACTCTGGAGAAAGTACCCCAGATTTTAAAGTGTAGATGCTGTAGAAATAATAGAATTAAGGTTGTAAAAACATATATCCATGTTGGATCAGTTCCAGGATCCCCCCACCATGGATATAAAACTTTACAAACACTCAAGTCTGTGATACAAAATTACATAGTATTTGCATATAACTACACATTCTCCTATATGCTTCTGATCCTCTCTAGATGACTCATAATACCTAATACAATGTAAATGCATGCTACATAATATTTCATCTTAGCCAAAAGACTGAGAAGCGGTGCTGGGTAAATAGTTGTTATACTGTATTGTCTGGGGAATAATAGCAAGAAAGAAAGATCTGTACATGTTCAGAACAGAGGCGCCCATCCATTTTTTTTTTTTTGATCCCAGTTGGTCGAATCCGTGGATGTGTAACTCATGGATATGGAACTGTGAATATGGAGGACTGACTGTACTTTATTTCTCAAAATCATTTATAAAATAAATTTCTGAAGAGGCACATAGTTTCCATGAATAGATAGAATTTTCAAATTCTTTATGTAACAGTGTTTTTTCGTAATTTTGTTTCCCCACTAAGAGGACCACTTAGAATTAAATGTAGTTTCTTTCTCTGAGTTGGCTATTGGTTTTACATCTTTAGTTTTAATCATTTGGTTCAGTGGTTTCAGACCTCATTAAATAAATGGAGAGTTTTTTAAAATAGTGTTGTTAAAGGGAAAAACTATACAGCATGTATTACCAATACTTGTATACTTATAAAATATTCATATAATATGGCATTAACATGTTATATACATAAAGAATAAAATAAATACTATCTTTCTTTCCTCACTAAATGGAGACCACTGTTTGGGAGGCAGCATTATTACTATACTGTATTTGGTGCACCACCGCTAGGTGGCAGTGGTCCCCTGGACCATGTCCTGCAGTAGCTATGCAGGTGCTTTGTCCCAGATCCTTATTTAGATTATCAGTTTACCAGACCTTTTCAAATTGTAACTACTAAAAAGATACTTTACATAGAATTTACATACATTCCTAAAATGCAGTTCAGTATCTTTCTTATTTATCTTTACTTACTATCTATCTTTACTTACTTAACTTTCTTGCTATCTATTGGTCAACTTCACATTTTAGCATATATACTATCCAATGATTTATTTTCAGCTTCATGACTGCCTTGACATGCGAGGCCTCTAGGCCACCTGTTTTTCAATTGTTTTACCTTGGTGAGACTTCTTTGCTCTTTATGTGATTAATGGGAAACTTGAGTTCTTTTAGATTCAAAATTAACTAGACATAGCTGTTCACAAGAATATTTAAAAACCTTTTTCTGCAACGGTTGTCCTTAATCAGAAGGAGATAATTTGTCATTTGTTTTTTGAAAAAGAAGAAAAACAGCCCCCCTTCATTATATACGTACATAGTAGTTGTTCTTAGGATGAGTATAATTTCATAAATGAAATAATTAAACTTTACTAGAAATGACTTTAGTGTGTACATCTGTTACCAAATCTTTTATATCCTTTATGTTAAAAAATGGCTCTATACCTTAAATAGGTTATCACTTCTTTTTAGTGTGTCACTTGAAACATACTCAGTTTGGCTTTAGAATACCATTTTAAACTTATTTCCTGACATCTTCAAACTCTAAAGTAAATAACTATTGTCAACAGAAATAACCAGGTAACTAAACTCTTGAATGTATAGGAATCCATTTTTTCTAAATTCTGGAAGTTGTTAGTGAACATTTATTGAATAGTTGTTGGACCATAGACCAACGAAACTGATAAATTGATAAAGAAATAATGTATTATGGCATTTGTAAAATTAGCAGTGTCATCCCCTTTGTGGTGTCACTTTCATGTAAGAGGTAGAATAGTTAATTGGAAGAGTAGTAGACTAGGAACCAAGATACTGGAGTACACGTTTTCTTCTGTCACTAATTGCATGACTTTATAAAGATAACCTGACTCTTACTGTCCTTCGTTTTCATTAATGGAAGGTGATTTTGAAAAGAAACTAATTTTACATTTAATACTAATTTTCTATTTATCTCTGTAATCTAGATTTTTCTATATAGACTTACTTAAACAATGTTTAACTAGTACTGATGAAGTTCATCTATAATGACTTAAAGAGATCATGTTGATGCATAACAATATGTCCATGCCTGATTTTTGGGTAGATGGAAGAGGAGTCTGACTACAGTAGGAGTTATTCATTCCACATAACACCTATATTTGTCCTTATCCATATTCTTGAATCTTCTTCAGAGATAGCTGAATTACTTTCTCTAGTGAGTTATAAATCAAGGTTATAAGAAGCTTATCTTTCAAAAATATACTAGCTTGGATAATTTAAATCATTAAACTTAACTTTATGCAACTCTGTTTCCATGTTAGTCATCTGTAGTATAATAAATAGGTGGCTTTTACATAAGCTAAAGTGGCAGAAAATATTTTTCTTGTTTTTTGCTTTTATGTTTTACTGGTGAATCTGATTGTTCTTTATAGTTGCTGTTTGACTACTTAGTTCAGGAAAGATCTTATGAATAAAGAGTTCCTAATTCTAATACTCCATATTCTGTCTTAATTCTTAAATTTTACTAAGATACAAAGATAAGAAGGTAAAAGTTATTTGTAGCATCTTATTGTGGATAGTGTTGCTGATACTGATTGGTAAAGATAAGTTAGAAGGAGAGGTGAGAAAGGAAGGAATGAAAAGTAAAAGCAGACCACCAGATAAGTCTATGAAGGTCTGAGTGTAACCCCAGTTCAACCTTCTAGCCCCCACATTATGGGTATTCTCAGAAAGTACTTTATTTTGTATAACTACAGTAAATGCTGAAATCTGGTGCCTGAACAACTTTGAAAATTCACATTCTAATCTCCTAATCAGGCTTTCAGGTCATTCTGTATTGTTTAACTCACTGTTACTTCTTGATCTAATTTTTCAGAGTATTCCTGGACAATGAAAAAGCTTTTAATGATTTTATCCATATTATTCACTAGCTTTCATTTTTTTTTTAATCAATATCAGCAACTTCTCTTGAAATTTTTTAATGAAATTATACATAAAACTTTGGGATTATTTACATATTATATTTATATATAAAGAGTTTGAATATTAACGGGTAAGGGTTCAATTTTGGTAATATTAAATTTTCAAATTATTTACTTTTTTGATGAGGTGACATGGCTTTCATAAATTTGTTTTAGCTCTGTTTTGTCTTTAATAGTAGAGTTGGGGAAAAATAGGTTATATACAGTTTACCCATGTAAATGAACATTTTTTTCCAGATAATTTTAGTAAGTAGGATATATTGGTGATTTGGGGCATAATTAAAGAATTACAGTCAAATTGGAATTTAAGGATCACCTAATATACATTAGCCTTGAGATTTCTATTTGCCATTTATTGATTATGTTGGGGATCCCCAAGACCATCCTCAGAGGTGGTGATTCACCCGAAGGACTTACAGGACTCAATCAATATATAGTTGTACTCATGGCAAAGATTTATTATAGTGAAAAAATATAAAACAAAATCAGCAAAGGGAAAGACACATGGGATGAAGGTGGAGTAACAGAGGTTGCACCTAATTCCTCCAATAATGAATTGTGACAACATGTGAAATGTTGTCTAAAGGAAAAGTTTGTTTGAGACTTGGTGCCCAGGGTTTTTGTTGGAGGGCTAGTTACATAGATATCCCCCTATCTTGCAGTTACCAAGATTCCAGACTCCCAGAAGGAAAGTTGATGTTCAACATAAACTGCATTGTTAGCACAAACAATTTAAGCACAATAAGCCCACCTCATCAGGAAATAGTGGGAACCCTATCCAAGTTCCCAAATGGGTCAACTGAGGGCCAGCCTTGCAGGTGGCCCTTTCTAAGGAGAGCAGTCTCAAGTGTGCTGTGTTAAACTCTTTTCTACACAACGATGTTGGTACTTCATACATTTTGGAAGTTGTTGTTAATGTAGTCACCTCAGAGGAACTTGGTCTCATCGGAGGATTTGTCAGAGAATTATATATAAAAATAGGATCTTGAAGGAACATGTGTTGCCCTTATAGTTGAATTTTTAAGAAATTTTTCAGTTGAATGCTTTGCATACAGACTTTCATACTTTTAAGATCAAGAATTTTATTTTGAATTGTAAGACAAGTTTTGTGCTACATTTAGTACCACTTCTGAAGATACTATTAATAATATGGAAAGGTCCCTTTGATATTTTTACTGTTGATTCTTGCACAAGATGAGTGCTTTGAGAATGTTTGCATTTTTAAGTTTTTAAATTCTGTACTTCTGGTAGTCAAGGCGTATGTGTACTGGTGGGGAAAATATCATTGGACTTAAGTATGCCAGTTTTGGAAAAAATAGTAATAATTTTGTATAAGTACCCTTTTTCCTCTTGACTAATCAAGTTGAAGCAAAGAGTTAAGCCTATATTTTTTGTTAAATTTAAAACAAAGTAGATACGTATTTTATTTTCATTATCCTTGTTATGAGATATGTTTCACTTAACCATTGAGCAATGTGTTTGGTATGAGGCTATTATAATCAAAATTTAACTGATCAGACTAATTATATTTAAATTCTAGCTGGAAGTTCATGTTCTTTATGAAATTTAATGTTATAAAAATGTAAGTTTGCTTTAAAATAGTGCATCTACATTAATTTCTTTAGGAACTTACAGGTTTTAGAAATTTAGGCAGCACTTTATGAAAAAATTAATGTGCAAGTTTAAAATAGAAATAATTTATAATAAAGTGTTCCTACTTCAGGAAATAGATTTACATTCTAAATTTGTGGTTAGATATCATTGTTATCTTAAATTAATCCCTTTCATATTATTTTGGTTTTATTTGCAGGTCCTAATCTACCCATGGCTACAGTTGACATAAAAAATCCAGAAATCACAACAAATAGATTTTATGGTCCACAAGTTAACAACATCTCCCATACCAAAGAAAAGAAGAAAGGAAAAGCTAAAAAGAAGAGATTAACCAAGGCAGATATAGGAACACCAAGCAATTTCCAGTAAGACAATTCTTTTGCTCTTATCTTCACTTCTGATTTACTCATGGCTGCTCTTGATTTTTAACTTGTTAAAAGATTTTCTTTTCCTCTTGGGAGGGTACTTTCATTCATCACTTGAATACCTTTTTAGCTATGCACTTGATTAGCATTTTTGTGTGTGTGTGTTTTAAGGCAGTTGCTTGATAGATGTTATTTGTACCTTACAGTTTATTTACTTTTTCAACTATCAGAAAAGAAAAATTAGATGAAGTTGTTTCTTCAGCTAATTGTTGGACATAAAAATGATTTCTCACTTTGCTCTATAAATAGCACTTAGGAATTTTCTACAGATACTGCCTAGGGGCAGTAAAAAGCTCTGATATTTATATAATATATTTCAAGAAGTTTAATATGCATTATTTTATTTGCTCATTATGAAACCCCTATCCTTTCATATGTATAATGCTTGGACTCTTACGCTAATTTGACAGTTAAGGAAATAGATGCTCAGAGAGATTGTCCAAAAATTTTAAGTTTCAGTTAGTGGCAGAGTCAGGGCTAGAATCCTGTTCTTCTGACTCCTTGTACATAGTTTTTATCATAATATGGTTATGTTTGTGAGAACTGTTAGTTCAGCCAAAAATTCAAAGCCAAATATAGATTGAGTTTCATATATATTGTATTTATAATGCCCTTTGTGAATTTTGTTTTTCTAATTCTTTCTATTTTCTATTTTAGGCACATTGGACATGTTGGTTGGGATCCAAATACAGGCTTTGATGTAAGTATGTTTTCAAGTCATATACATTATAACTCTAAATATGTGGAAATATATTGGCCTAGAATTTTATTTTTATTATTCGTTTTGGGGTTTCTAGTATCTATTTGAATGTGTTTTGTGTTTTGTGTATATATACAACCCATATTATTGTTATGTCATTCATGGCTAAGTCTTTATTAAGACTTAGACAGTTTTGTGTACCTTGGCTTTATACACTGTATAAATAAAATCCTTGTGCTTTGAAAGCCAAGAGAAGAAAATCATTTCTGCTAAGTAATAATTTCAGAGGAATGTATGCCAAAGTACTAGAAAGGAATATAATCAAATTCTGAATATTCAGTTGTTGAATTATCTAGATTTTTTCATTCTCCTATTCTTTTTGGCAGTTTTGCCATTGTTTTATAGTGCTGTGAAACTGCTGGCAAAAATTAATCAGTTTGGATACATTATTTTAGAGAGAAATTTGTTTTGTCATTGGAGTAAAAAATCCTTTTGGTTATTTTTGTTATAGCTACAATGTTAACTCTGCAAACATACTGAGCACCTCTTTGTGCTGGGCATTGTGCAAGGTGCTTGGAATTACAGCAAGATCCTTGCTCTCAGATTTTCTAATTTACTTTTTTTGTGTTTATTCCTAATTTTACATACTTACTTAGGACAAGGTGGAATAGATGAGCATTGGAGATGTCTGAATTATGAATAGGCTAATGGAAATCTAAGTGAGATGTCGTTTTTTGAAAGGCAGGGAACAAAAAAGAACAAAATAGGAAATGTATCTGTTCAGTTTTTTAAAATAAGATCTTTTAGTTAGCATGTAAGTAATGTTAAAAGTTTGTAAAGGTAAAATAATTTCATAAGGACACAGATGAGCCTTAAAATTATGTTTTTTTAAAATTGAGATATATTTTTATAGTTAGCAGTTACCTTCTTTTGTAGTTGAACAATTTGGATCCAGAATTGAAGAATCTTTTCGATATGTGTGGAATCTCAGAGGCACAGCTTAAAGACAGAGAAACATCAAAAGTTATATATGACTTTATTGAAAAAACAGGAGGCGTTGAAGCTGTTAAAAATGAACTACGAAGGCAAGGTAACTTATATTTCTATTCAGCATTCTGTTTGGTTTGGTTTTTAATCTTTTGAGGTCGGTTTCATGGAAAACAGGTACATTCATACATGTGAACCTTTCCTTGAGCAGAATGTTGAGGTTTATGAAAAACTGATTTGGCCCATCATACTATGTCTTAACATTATTTTATTATAACTAAAAAAATTTCTAAGGATTTGTTTATTATTTATAAAAATCCATTCAAAATCTTCCAGCTTTTCTATTTTAAAGTAAAAACTTAAGAGTTGCCTAAATGTTTTACTTAAGGAATACTGTAAACCACCAGATTTAATTGTAATTCAGAAGTAGTAATTTAAACATAATTACTTTCTAATTAGTAATATAAACATTTTCAGAATATAAATAATACAAATCTATTAATTTTGAAATACAAATTCTTTTTCTTGGATAAAGCATAAAATTTTCTTGTGTACCTGAGAACACAATTTACAACCTTTTAAGATTTGATATTTCTTTTAAAGCACCTTGTATTTTAGTTTTGTCTTAATAATTGTCACAGTAAAATGCAGATAAAATACTCTAAATTTTCCAATATAACAATCATCTTTTTCCTACCTTACTCATTTAGGACTGCTTTCTTTTCTTCTTCATAGTTTTTGCATACTCACAATATTGTAGTTGAGTAAAAACTCCAGTTAAAACATTCTTCTAAAAAACTTAACTGTCATTTTAAATTAGGCATTTGGTTTACTTGTGTCTTTTTCACTGCCAATGTTCATTTAATCTTTGATTCATTGATTGACTCATATAGTTTGTAAACATTGTTATGCCAGTACTGGTCTCAGGATATTTATATGTAAAGATAAGGTTTCTGCCATCAAAAATCTTAAGAGTCTCGTATGGAAACCAATATGTAAATGAGCATAAGATCATAATTGGTATTGTGGAAACACAATGCTAGTTCCACTGAAACTAGCATGATGCTAATTTACTTTGCAAAAAATCTATTTCCAAATTCTGTAGTGCTCTTTTTTTTTTTTTTTTTTTTTTTTTTTCCTTTCTTTTGAGACACAGTCTTGCTCTGTCATCCAGGCTGGAGTACAGTTGTACCATCTTGGCTCATTGTAACCAATACCTCCTGGGTTCAGGTGATTCTCATGCTTCAGCCACCCAAGTAGCTGGTATTACAGGCACATGCACTACCACACACCCCACTAATTACTATATTTTTAATAGAAACAGAGTTTTACCCTGTTTGCCAGGCTGGTCTCAAACTCTTGGTCTCAAGTGATCCTCCTGCTTTGGCCTCCCAGAGTGCTGGGATTACAGCCATGAGCCACCACACTCAGCCAAGTTCATTTTCCTATTCTATCTTAACATTTCCACTTATGTAGGCTAAGAATGCTAATATCATTACTACTAGAATAATAGTAATTTTTGTTATTAACTTTAATTTTGCAGTATATAGAAATTCTCAGTTAATTTGGTAATTATCTGTTCATGTCTCTTGAATAAGCAATTGAGCATTTCAACCAAGCAACCAGCCTCCCATAGGGCCATTACTAGAATTGCAGACTATTTTAAGACATTATACTATGAAAGTACAATTGTAAATTAGATGACAAAGGCTTACATTTTGAAAGAAAAGCGTTATATTTGGGCTTTAGCTCAGAGTAATATGAATGAATGCTATTAGTTATGCTACACTATGTAATTCTAAATGTGAATTGATTTTATTTAAAAAAAACTAAGTGTACTTGATTCTTTTTAAAGAAGGTGGTATTCATTTATTTTTATTAAAATGTAAAATAATGCTGATTAACAAAATGTTTAATTTTAAAGTAGTTTAATTTCATTGGTATATTTTCATTATTAGTTTGTAAAGTAGGAAGTGTTTATTCTCCTTCAGAACTGATACTGATTCCTAAAAAGTAAACTGTTCTGTTTTAGCTCATATTTTTTTTAAGAAACAATAAGAAAGTGATCTTTAGGCCTACAATTCTCAAATAAAATTGTGAGATCATCTGTGCTCGGGTATCTTTTGTAAAATAAAATGTGAAGATGAGGCCCTTTAATGATATTATTTGGTTTTTATACAAGTTTAAATGAATCGCTTTTCAGTGTGATATTTGAAAGAAGAAAAATGCGTGTCTTCTTTTTTTCTGTTTGCATTTCAGCACCACCACCTCCACCACCATCAAGGGGAGGGCCACCGCCTCCCCCTCCCCCTCCACACAACTCAGGTCCTCCTCCTCCTCCTGCCAGGGGAAGAGGCGCTCCTCCCCCACCGCCTTCAAGAGCTCCCACAGCTGCACCTCCACCACCGCCTCCTTCCAGGCCAAGTGTAGCAGTCCCTCCACCACCGCCAAATAGGATATACCCTCCTCCACCTCCAGCCCTTCCCTCCTCAGCACCTTCAGGGCCTCCACCACCACCTCCATCTGTGTTGGGGGTAGGGCCAGTGGCACCACCGCCACCACCTCCACCTCCACCTCCACCTGGGCCACCGCCCCTCGCTGGCCTTGGCCTGTCTTCTGACGGGGACCATCAGGTTCCAACTACTGCAGGAAACAAAGCAGCTCTTTTAGATCAAATTAGAGAAGGTGCTCAGCTAAAAAAAGTGGAGCAGAACAGTCGGCCAGTGTCCTGCTCTGGACGAGATGCACTATTAGACCAGATACGACAGGGTATCCAACTAAAGTCTGTAAGTAAGCTTTTTTTTTTTTTTTTTTCATTTTAGATCATCTATGATAATGGAATTTTAAAGTAGTTTATTGAAAGACATTTTTGAAAAGTTTATACTTTATTTTTCTCTTGCTGATTTACTCTTAACACTACAAATTTGAAAATATTTTTACATGCAATGACATGCATAAATTTTTAGTTGAGCTTTGATACATCTCTATAGCCGCGTAACCCATATCTCTAAATCCAAATGTAGGACATTTCTATCACCCCGGAAGGTTTTCTCATGTGTCTTCCCAGTTAATTTTTCCATAAACAATCACCGATCTAAATACAGATTAGTTTTGCCTATTCTGGAACTTCATATGAATGGAATTTTATAGTATGTTTGCAATTCATTGTTCTAGACTTTACTTTCTAATAAAAGGTAATTTAAAGAAAAATCCTTATTAAGTTCTGAGAATTAAAAATAGCCCTACTTGAAACCAGTTGCTATCACTTTAGGAAATCTAAACCAGTGATCATGTTCTGAAGTTTTCATGTTCTAAAATTTAAATTAGTAGAGAATCAGACTCACAGACATTGAAAGAGTTTTAATAAAATTTCTGACAGTGATGGCAAATAAATTTAGGGTTATCTGATTCGGATGAGATAACCATTTAATCTTATAGGTCATTTAATCTTCTAGAGTTCAGGAAACATTTTTCTGTAAAGGATAAGGTAGTAAAAATTTAGGCTTATATAGACGATATGGCCTCTTGTAATGACCACTCTGCTGTTTTACCACAGAAACATCACAGCTACTACGTAAATGAATGGACATGCTTGTGTTCTGTAAAACTGTATTTGGATACTGAAATTTGAATTTTATATAACTTTCACATATAAAAAGTACTCTTTTTATTTTCTTTGAACCGTTTTAAAATGTAAATTCAAACTTAGTTTTTAGATTGTTTAAAAAAAAGTCAAAGAACAGGCTGGATTTGTCCCATGGGCTACAGTTTGCTGACTCCTACCCATCTGTAGCCTAACCTGTCTACATTTACATACTTACTTTGGAGTCTTTTATAACATGTTCTCCAGGACTTCAGGCAGGTTATGGACGATAGATTTTTCTGTGAAGTAAACGGAGCGACAGAGGACGTTTTAATTGAAAATTATTTTCCGGTGTAGGGATTAAAGTAACTTTCTAGATCTCAGAAGCTTTGTCTAAAAGGAGAGTGATAGATAGGAAACACACGAATTGAATGAAAACATGTAAACATTAGCATAGATTTAAGAAGACTTTGATCTTTAAAATATATTTAGATCTTTTCTTTGCATGTATTCAGGATGACAGTTAAATAAATTTGTGAACAATCGTTTCTGTTCTCTTTCCCCATTTAGATCAGACTAAAGCTCTCTCAGAAGCAGTTTACGAACTTTAAAGACTGGTTAGTGGGGAGAATTAATGTCAAAATGACCACAGCCAGCTGGGTGGGGTGGCTCATGCCTGTAATCCCAGCACTTTGGGAGGCTGAGGCGGGCCTATCACGAGGTCAGGAGATCAAGACCATCCCGACTAACATGGTGAAACCCGTCCCTACTAAAAATACAAAAAATTAGCCCGGCATGGTGGCACATGCCTGTAGTCCCAGCTACTTGGGAGGCTGAGGCAGGAGAGTCACGTGAACCCAGGAGGTAGAGGTTGCAGTGAGCCAAGATCATGCCACTGCACTCCAGCCTGGGTGCCGGAGTGAGACTGAGTCTCAAAAAAAAAATGACCGCAGTCCAGCTTTTGCCTTGAAATCTGTGCTAGTTCCTGTGTCACTCTCATTCCTATGTCTTCCACTTTTTGCTTTCCCTTTTCTATTTCCTTTTTACAACGAACTTCGTTTCTTTCTCTCATTTAGCTATAAGGTGATTTTAAATTTTTAATGAATAAAGTTGTATCCTCATTTATTTTGAAAAGTTAAAGTTAAATTTTCTATTTACTTTCTCCATAACTTACTCCAATCCCAATGCTTTCTTTCTTTCCCCCCCAAAAAACCTGTTAATATCTTTTAGAAAGAAAAATATTTTCTATTCTTACGTATTGGATGGGGGGCCATTTTTATCCTAAATAATCACCTTCCTTTTTTG
This sequence comes from Saimiri boliviensis, assembly GCF_048565385.1. Classification (NCBI taxonomy): domain Eukaryota; kingdom Metazoa; phylum Chordata; class Mammalia; order Primates; family Cebidae; genus Saimiri; species Saimiri boliviensis. The sequence goes on from NC_133458.1 coordinate 33,337,804, forward strand.
ATTGCTTTCAGTGCAACCATAGAGTGCATAATCAGTGAACTACTGGCATGTTATACATGTAATCTGAGTTTATAATTATTTTTTTATAAAAACCATTTTGTGGTTGAAATTTCTATGGCTATGTTTCCTTTAAGTAAGTCATCAATTTATTCTGTGATAAATATGATTAACATAAAACGTAGATTAAAGAGCTAGTAGGAAGCATGAAGTACTCACATATATGTTTTAAATTCCCTGGTTTCAGACCTCAAATAGTACCTTGTTCAAGTAACTTCAAAAACTATGTTTGCCGAGAGTGTGCTTACCTCTGCTATGTGCTCTCTGCTTTACATTATTCCATTGCCTAAAGGTAGTCTAAATGTCCCTACTGTTGTTGTACTTAGAGAGCCTTGCGCAGAAATACAAAGCTCTTAAACTGTTATCTTCTTCATTTGTGGTACTTCTATACGAGAAATAGTTAATACACAGTCTTTAAAGCCAAAATACTAAGCGTTGAATCTGTATCTTAGGGGGAGTCACTTTGAATTTTTTTAAAAAAAGATGTTTAGTCCAGAAAGAACAAGGAGTATTAGAGGAAGAGTTGTACAGATCAAAATGAAAAGTTGAATTGCCTTTGAGAAATAATCGATTAAGAGTTTCAAATATATATAAAAATTTTTAAATATATATAAAAACATATGAAACATAGGTAATCATTTAGTTACAGCTATGCTGTTTCATCTATAATTATAATTCTTTTTTCTTGAATGCACTTTGGCACAGCTAAGTTAGGGACTGTTAGTTTCCTAGTGAGGCAGATATATTTTGAAAGCTGCTCATTTCATCTCCTAAAAAGAAATTATATACTATGAGAAAAGAGGTTCATTTTGAAGGTATAAATATAAGATAAAGTTGTAAAGCTGAGTTTTTGTAGGCAAACATATATTTCCACAGTTGTTTTTCAATATCTCTAGTGTTCTTTCCACATAATAACTCTGGAGTCTAAATAAGTATTACCCTCTCTTTATAAAATGAGTTCCCTTGATAATAGCTTTAAAGTTGATCATCTAAGTCTTTATGTGCTGTAATAAACAGAGGTAACCCAGCAAGTATTATTCAGGAAAGGGTGTTTTATCTAAATATAAACATAGATTTGGAAATAGCTTGTTGGCTTATACATTAAGATGGAAAGGAAATATTTTTGAATAATATCTTTAAGGCAGCACTTTGTTTCTTGTTAATTTAATTAATCTTGTCCTGGGCTTGCTAGTTTGATATCTTTTTTGTCTTTTAGATAAAAAGTGATTCTAAGAAAGTAAGACTTTTTGGAGACAAGATTCTTTGCCAAAGATTTATTACTGAGTTTTGCTAACTTTATTTTCCAAGGTGTCTGATGGCCAAGAGTCTACACCACCAACACCTGCACCCACTTCAGGAATTGTGGGTGCATTAATGGAAGTGATGCAGAAAAGGAGCAAAGCCATTCATTCTTCAGGTAGAGCGAGAGGGAGAGAGTGAAAGAGAGAGAGAGAGAGAGAGAGAGAGTGTGTGTGTGTGAATGTGTATTTAATAAATTTCGATGTTTGAAGTTCAATTTTTTTTTTAATTTTATGACTGTCGTTGCTAGCTTTCTGCTAATTGAGTAACTACTGATAGAGATTCTAGGGTGTGTCTTAAAAGTTGTTGCCTCTTTGACTAGTCTGTCTGAAACATGACAGATGCAACACCACCACAGCCATAGCCATAAATTGAAAGAACAGCTTTGGGAAAATTGACAGTTTTGTTTCCTGTATCAGAAAATGCTCAGAGACTTCCTACCAAACAACTGCACTGCTAAACAGAACTTGAGATTTTTAGATTTCATTCCTGTGATACTACTATGACGTAAAAAATTCAGGCTCTTTACCTCATCTATGAGGATTAGAGCTAAGAATTTATAATTTTCACTGTTTCTAGAGTTTGTTAAAAAATACTAAATTTTCTTAAACCTCTCTTTATCATTTTCTAAAAGGTTATTTGAATAAACCAGTACCTATTTTGAGGTTATTATTAAACATACACATACCATCATATAAATGAATATCGCTTTAAAGAAAGAACAAGGATATGGGTTTTGCTGATTGGAGTGTTTGAGGTTTGCTAAATAGCTTTTCCAACGTGATGTGCTAGAGTCAGATCTTACCAGATTTATTTAGTCTCTGTGAGCCTCAGTTTCTCATTTATTACATTGAGAGAATTCACAAAGCACATGATATATGTGAGAATTAAGTAGTATGTCACTAATCAGTAGATTGCCTAGCACATAGTAGGTGCTCACTAAATGTTATCTTCCTTTTCTTTGTTTCTCTGTAAGGATGTGCATGTCTTTAGATCCTTGAGCAGTGTTTGTTTTCCTTAAATAGGCATATTTGTTCCTATCCTGCATTACAGAAATGGAGATAAATATGTATTGTGGAATAATAATAAATTTTAACAAAACAGCAAAAATCTCTGCCTTCATGGACATGCATTAGGTCTAATGAGAGAGAGAGAGAGACAAGCAATAAACAAAGCAAACTAGAAGAACATACGGTATGTTAAGTGGTGACATGAACAAAGGACAAAAGTCTAATAGAAAAGGGAAATGAGGAGTTACAGACTGTTGACAGGGAAGTTCATTTTGAAATGGGACAATAAAGCCTAACTGAGGTGACATTTGAGGAAAGACTAGAAGTTCAGGAAGTGAACCATGTAGAAAACCAGGGAAAGTGTATCCAATGGAAAGAACAACAAATATAAAGTCTGAGGTTGAGAAACAATGAAGAGATCAGGAAGCTTGCAAGGGAGGGAGGGAAAGAGTAGTAAGGAATGAAATACAAGTAGTAATAAGGCTTTGGAGACCCCTGACAGTAGCTTTTATTCTGAATGTGATGGGAAGCCTTTGGAGGGTTTTTAGCAGAGGTGTAGTAATGATCCAAGCAAGAAATGATGGAGGCTTGAACCAGATTTATAGCACCAAGAAGCAGTGGTTAAATATTACTTATATTTTGAATGTGGACATCACTGGGTTTGCTGGTGGTTTGAAAGTGAAGGTAGAAATAAAGGGAAGAGTGCAAGATGACTCCAAGGTTTTTGACTTGAACATCTGGAAAAGGGACACTTAGGAAGAAAAAGTTTGAAAGGGAAGATTAGGAGTTTGGTTTTACATATTAAATTTGAGATATCTAATAATTCAAATATAGATATGGAGTAGCATTTGGTTATGAGTCTGGAAGTCGTAAGAGAGGTCTGAATTGCTAAATTGTATGTCAATAGGATATACATAGACACAGTATTTAAAGCATAATATGTCTATGGTATACTGTTTTTTTGGAAACTCTAGAAACAGTGAAAATTACCTGAATTCTTAGCCCTAATCCTCACAGATGAGGCAAAGCGCCTGAATTTCTTATGTCACAGGAATGACATCTAAAAATCTCAAGCTTAGTTTAAAGGTTGCTTGCTAGGAAGAGATAAAGATCTTCATTCTTTCCAGATAAGAGAATGCCTTCTGTGAAATACATGATTCTGAAAAAGAATTTATCCTATGCTGGTATCTGTGAGTTCTGTTAAACATTTCCCTACAATTAAGTTTTTTTTTAAACAATATATAATAGTCATGCTAATATAATGACAGTATAGGATTGTTTTTACTTTTTTCAGACTTGTTAGCTATTAGCTCTTAACTATTTAACTATTAGTATTTCTGTGGTAGTATCTCATGATGGAATTATTAGCTACTTCCTCCTCTTCACCATAGATACTGATAAATTTCTGTTTTTTGTCACTCTGTAAATACCAGCATAGTTGAGTGTCTTTGACGCTTTTCATTCAGGTAAATTTTGTAAAGCATGTCTAGCAAAAGCTGGTAGCAAATTATTTCCCTTGCTAGAAAAGTAAACACAGAAGTTAACATGAAGTCAGTTGAACTCCTTTCCAAATAAATTCTATAACAATTTAGAGCTGACCATCAGACATAAATAAATAATAAATAGTTATTGTTATAAAAGTAACAACTTAGGCCAGGCATGGCACCTCACACCTGTAATCCCAACACTTTGGGAGGCCTAGGCAGGTGGATCACCTGAGGTCAGGAGTTCGAGACCAGCCTGGCCAACATACTGAAACCCCATGTCTACTAAAAATACAAAAATTAGCCAAGCATGGGGTCGGCGCCTGTAATCCCAGCTACTCGGGAGGCTGAGGCTGGAGAATGACATGAACCCGGGAGGTGGAGGTTGCAATGAGCCAAGATTGCGCCATTGCACTCCAGCCTAGGCAACAAGAGTCAAACTCCATCTCAAAAAATGAAAAATAAAAATAAGTTACAACTTTCTTTGGGGCCAAGAAAAGATAAATTTGCCCCTCTTTGGCTTCTGTTAATTTTCAAGTTTTAATACTAGAGCTCAAGTACTTTTTCAGATACTAAGACAATCAATTTTATGTGGAGAAAAATGGAAGAAAAAGTTTGTTCTGTGTTCTCTACATGTAACCCACACGTATGTCACATAGTCTTACTGCCTGTTTATCATTATCAAGTGCAGTTACTCAGCTACTATGTCACTGTATATACATGGTCTTCATAGGTCCTCTGAGGTATATATATTTAAGAGGTTAAATATGGAAAGTCTGTATAATATAGAAGTATGTATATAAAATATAATGCCATCTAAATATTCCTTCAACAAATATTTATTAAACAGCTGATTAGTAGCACTGTTTTTGGTGTTGAGGATACAGTGAAAAATAAGATAGGCAGGGTACCTGCTGTCATGGAGCTTAATAAAGTACAATAATTTTAGATATTAGTAAGTGATAGGAGGAAATAAAATGGGATAGGCAGTTACTGATTGTGGGGAAGGGCTCTACTTTATGTATGATGGTCAGGAAAGGCCTTTCTGAGGAAGTAGTTTTTGAGTGGGTCCTAAATGATGAGAAGATTAGTTTAACGGAAGAAATAGCTACTGCAGAAGCTTTAAAGCCAGAATAAGCTTGGTAAGTTTAAGGGACAGAAAGGAGGCCATCTTAATAGAGATAGTGACTTGAAGGGAGAGTGCGTTGTGAGAAAAGCTTGGGGGATGCGGAGAAACAGTAACTGGGCAAATCATGTAGAGTCTTTTAGAGGTAGGGAGCATCAGATTCATTCAGATAGCAGTGGTAGGTAGCCACAGGAGGACTTAAAGGAGGGTAGCAACATGATGTTTTTAAAGTTGGAATTTAAATAATATCACTCCATTTGCTGTGAGGCAAATAGACTCTAGAGTTGCACTAATCCAAGCAGGATGTGATGGTGGTGTGGAGAGTAATAATGAAAAAAGTGAAAGAGAGCAGGCTTGATCATTGGATGGTGAAGAAGGAGGAAATAATCATAATTTCTAGGTTTTTGGCCTGATTATGTGACAGGACGGTGGTGCCATTTATTGAGATGGAGCAGACCCGTATGGAGCAGGAAAAGAAGATTGGGGAAGGAGATAAAAGTTAGAAGTTTTGAGTTTGAGAATCTACATGAAGAGTACAAGAAGGCAGTTGGATTTGTGACAGAAAGGTCAACCCAGATGTGATTTTATACATTAACACAGTTTGAAATTTGTCACATAGATACTAAGGAATTAGAACCCTCGTCTTCTGAGTCCTGTTTTAATCTTTAGTTTACTGTCGTACTCTATAGATATATTTCTTTAGCTTCACTTTAAACTATTTTAGTAACTAGATTCTTCTGGGAGTCAGATTATCTATGTTTCAGGAGTTAGATAATTGGAGAAATCACCCAAGAATTATGTAATGTTGTTTTATTTATGCATATATTTTAATTGTGTGTCTCAATTTTCTTCTAGATGAAGATGAAGATGAAGATGATGAAGAAGATTTTGAGGATGATGATGAGTGGGAAGACTGATCTATATATTATATATATATATATTTTTAAGGTGAAATACTAAACACTACTTTCTTTCTGTGGATTCTGTAAAATTATCATGTAAATGTTCTACCAATTTGCTGTATATTTTTGTTGCCTTTTTTGCTTTTTTTTTTTTAATTAATCTGTGCAATACCTCATTTAATCTGTAAAGGTTTGTCATAATCCTCTACAAAGCTACTCCCTGTTATTGTGTGCAAGTTTACACCAGGATGCTCACTTGATTTGTGAATATTTTTCATTCCATCAACAAGGGAGTTTAAATACTATATGTGAGACTGACAAAAACCTTAATGTAATTTACTTATAATGCCAGAAGGAAAACACTATTTTCATACCCTACTTTTTCTGTACCTAAATTTTCTTAAAAAAAAAAAATCTAGTATAGCACTACATTCTTTCTTAAGTGATGCAAACTTTAGTTTCTTTAGCCCCTTTATTTTGAATACAACACTACATATGAATGTTGAAGCTGATACATTGCACAGTTCTCTAGACATCACTATACTGATGCAGTTTCTCAAATTTTAGCAATATGCTCTACATAAAATCACTGCAGAGATACTACTGGGGAAGATGAGTAACACACCTCTTACAGCAATACTGCCTGTTATTGGGATAGCAGTGGTATTTGCAGGCTGGAATCATAAGGAGCCCTTACATACTCATTATTGACTGAGGTTATTTTGATGCTGTGGCAAATGTGGCAGGCTCTTTTTGGCAAAATTTTTGAAAATTTTTTGGGTATTATTCTGAAGCAAGTTGAAGTTTGGGGGATTTAGGGAGTACTTTCCATTCTGTGTGAACTGAAGTCATATTATGGTTACTTCAATATTTGGTTAAAAAAGCTATACAAATCAGAATAGTACTAAAATAGTGTGGAATTTCAGCATTTTTATTTTGCACTTTGTGTGGATTGAGGTATTCAAAAATACCAACTAAAAATTTAATCTAGTTGGCAAAGATATGCACTGAAATGCAGGACCTCACATGCATTTATTTTGATAATTTTTGACAGTTTTTGTCAAATAGCAAGTGAAGGGTTACATTTTTTTAAAAAAAGATTAGTGATCTCAGTGTCAAATTTCTTGAAACACGTAACTGAGTGATAGATTCTTTTTAAAGATAAAACTTTACAACCTGCACATTTGTTATGTATACTAAATGGTATGTTAAAATTAGGGTTTCTTTGCCTCTCTGCGATACACTAATCTGCCTAAAGGTGGTTGTTTCATATTTATAATGCTAATTATCATACCTACCTACTTTAAATTTTAGGTAGAAAATTATCTGATTTAAATACAGACACATATTTTTCTCACATTGAGTCATACACATAATGTAGTTCCAAATGTATTTCATTACTATAGTCGCAATATCCAACTAAAAATTACGCTATCTAGAATTGTACCGACCAAAAAAATCTAGTATTGGCAGATCTTGACAGGCTGGACCTGCAAGATGTGGCTTGAATTTTAACCATTTAGTACATAATCTATAGTGATCATGCATCTAGTTATCATAAGAAATAATTTAAAAGGTTTTGTTGCTGAAAGCAGTAAGTGGTGCAGTAAAACAGTTAAGTTATTCAAAGAACATTATCTTTCTTGCAAGAGTAATTTAAGCACATGGGAAAGATTCTAGACTTTTTGTTTCTTGCAACAACAGTGCCCTCTGCTGCTAGAAACCTTTTTCTACTTAACTATCATTTTTTTGTGGCTTGAGCTCAGTGAATCTGGTGCAGATGAGGCTGAACAACTACTAACCAATAAAATCAGGAATTTGTACAAAAGTTAAATGGGACATTATAATTATTTTAAGTAATGTTAATTAATTTTTTTTCTTTTTTACAATATGAAAACATTTTAAATTTCCTAGAAATGTCTTCAAGGTAATGCCAATTTAAGATCTCTCTTAACTTTTGGCCAAGGAATTCTAGATTTTTGAGCTAACTTTGGTATAATAAATATTTATCAGGAACTTGTCTCAGCAGAGAGTATCCATTCTTTGAAGTCGAAGCACAATTTTAAACATGTAAGATGGATATATAATTTGCCAAAGGTAATTGAATTTATTCTTTTTTTCTTAAAGAAAAAAAAAGACTTTGGTTGTTGTTGCACAAAGTCTAAATTACTATTGGTTGAAACACAGCAGCTGTGGAGTTCAGTCCAGGCATGAAGACTAAATCTGCTTTACCAAGTAAGGTGTAAGGTTGCATGTTTCAGTCCTCTACCATCTTGCACTGTGAGCAGCACTATACCTGTGCATTGTCTGAAAGCCTCCGTATATTCTCCAGCTATATGGTTGTCTGGTAGCCTTTGCATTTAACAAACTAGCATGAGGCTTTTTATATCTAAATACTACGTGATAGACAATTTCAGCTAGCCACATATTGTATGTATGAGATTCATAAAGACTTTCAATCATTTCATTTTCAAACAACTGAAATTTTGTTTAGTATGTGAATTTTTTTTTTTTTTTTTTTTTTTTTTTTGAAATGTATAGTGAATAGGATGTTGCACTGGTGGCAATTCATCATGGAGCATAATAAAATTAATTTGACCCAATAGTATAAAATAGTGTGTTTTATTTGTTTATTGTTAAGAGAGTAACTTTATTGCAAAGGGTACACAGCAGTCAGTGATAATAGGTTGATGTTTTCAGCAGACTGCATGCCCTGAGAGTTAGAGTGTGCCATTAAATAAACATGGTGAGCAGAAGAATGTTACACCCTGTTCTGTTGGGAAACACGACAGCTGCTCAGCGGCTCTCCTAGAAGCCACTGCTGTGGTTAACAGAGCGTTCACATTGCAAGGTCAAACTGTTTGGAACTCTTCCACATACCAAAAATGTTGAAGTTTTCTAAAGAAGAATAATACTGGAGTTTACTGGTAGTTTCAATAAATGCCAAATATACCAGTTTGTATGGAACATAAGTAGCTTTTAATGAGTGATATCAAAGAGGGTGCTCGTTTTAAACAGGAAACTGTTTTTGATAAATAGAATTTTCTGTTTCACTGACCCTGGCACAAGTGGGTGTCTGAAGATTAAACTGAGTTGGGGAATTCAGAGTGTAGGATGCTGCAAAATTCCTTTTAAGAGCCTTGGTCAAATTTAACAACCATTTCAAGAATAATACATTCTATTAAAAAGTTGTTTCTGTTGTACAATTGTGAATACTTAAGAATATTAAACTTTTAAAAGAATTTTTTAAAGAGAAGTGAAACGTGCCTAAGAATTGTTTCTTAGATAGATAGATTAGATAAAAACATTTTTATCTAATCAAAAGAGGGGATTCTTGAGATAACTCTGCTTTAGGAATAGAGTTCCTAAAGGACAAGTATAGAGAGAAGGCTTATATATAGTACAGTGGAAAATCCTGTATGGAAAAGTTGCGAAATTTTACCTTCTACATTTATTGACATTGTCATGTCTCACCTCCAAAACACAGCATTCTTTAAAATCTCTTGGTCATTTATTTGTGTATTAAAAAAATAAAAAACAACTTTGCTTTCTAGGGAAGCCTCTGGGAAGGATATAATACACCGTTGTGAATATGCTAGGGAGCATGCTTTGCAGCTACTGCCTTTACTTCTGTATGTGATATGTAGCATCCTCCATTGCCACGAGGAGCCTATTGAAAAATTTGTCTCCAGATGTGTCTGCCTTAGGTTTTTCTAAAAAAAGATAAAAAGCATCACGGATTGTGTTAACTGTTGATACAGTATTTGCTGTTATATAAGTCCAGTGTAACTCTAAATTGGCCGTGCACACCATTATCAAAATTGGCAAATCAAGATGTGAATAGCATGTAATTATTTTGAGTAAAGCATAACAGATTGTAGTTTATAGGTGGTTTTCAGTTTAATCAGATATTTGTGTGTTGGGGCATTTCTAGTAAATTTGAAGTAGTCCGTGAATAACAACCACAAAAAAATCTACCTTAGAATTTTTTTTTTTTTAATGTTTCTATTTAAGAGAAAGTTGAATTTCAGCAGTATCAGATTGCATTATTGAACTTGAACAAAACACTATTGAATTGGTTGGCATTTCATGACCTAAATTTTGTCTTGTCTTAGTGATTGCTAGATTGTGTAGATTTTCATCAAGCCCTAATTCTAAGGATTTTTAAAGCATCAGTATCACCATATTTAAAAAATTATGAACTAAATATGTGGTAGACCTTAAGATACGACAGTGGAGTAGGATAGGTTCACCACCCACATCTACATCGTTTAACTCTAAAATACTTATTTCATAAATGGAAGATGTTTGGAGACCATTGAGTGATATGAGAACAGAAGCACATGGATGTCACCACGCCTATTCTCATTTCACAGGTGAGGGTAGTCATTCATGTGCACAGGGTTTGTGGGGTCTGCCCGAGGTTAATTAGAACTAATAGTAGAAGCCAAATCTGACTAGTTCAGCTGCTCTTTTTCATGTACTTTAATCCTATTGTATTCCTTTCTTTTTCTTAAATTAAGGATAAACTGCAGATTTAGTTTGTTTCTGAAAGGTGTATGGCTGCAAATGTCACCATTTCTCACATATCATCTGGGTGTTTGAAGAAGCCCCTAACATTCTGTGTCCATCTCTAGCCAGAAAAGCTGGCTTGCTTTGAGGAGCCAGCCTCTGACTCTGATGCATGTGATTGTATTTTGGCTCAATGGCGGCAATCACCCTACATTGCCCAAGCATTTGGTCATCACAGAGCACTTCTGTCATCTAGTACAGAGTTGAAATGAGGTTGAGCTTTTCATTCTACATTAAATTATTTTTGTTAGTTTCTTACAGTTGTAAATAGGCATTGTTTTTACTTAGACATAAGTATTTTATAAGTCTTCACAATCAACTTGTCTGACAGAATATTAGTTTGAGAATATATTAATCTCTCTGAATAATTTTTTGATCAACAGCTGCACTGTGAATTTAAAGACCAGGAGTTCTTCCAAGGACCGCAAGGACAAACAATGCTTCAAATCCAGCTTCCTGGCTGTATTATTGATGGGAGAGGGGGAGATCCTCATTGGGTTCCATGTACTTCAGCCTTACTGGAAAAGAGGCAGGAAAATAAAACGTGGATCTTGTATTTGTGATGTTGAAAGAAACAAATGAAAAGGCATTATCATGTCCATTTATGGGAAAACAAAGATGTTCATGTCTCAATTCTATAGTTGTCTTAAGGGCAAGTATAATTTAACTCCTTAAATCAGCGTCTGACCTAAAAAGAAACTTTTTTAAGCTAGGTTGGGAATCTAAGGAGGCAGAGAACAGAAAAGAGAGTTTGTGTTTATAAGTATATTTTGGTGATCGGGAGAAAGCTGAGCAAGTAGAATTAAGAAATATATTTGAATCTCCATTTTTAGGAATGAAAACTAGTTCTACAGGAAGAAACTCATATTTGTTTTTTGTTTGTTTATTGAGCAAGGATGTGAATGCATAAGAACCAAACTTTTTTCTTAATTGTATTAGCTAAAGCTCAAAACTACACTCGATCATTCAAGTGTAAGGGATTTTTCTTTTCTTTCTTTTGTTTTTTTTTTTTTTTTAGTTTTTTTTTTTTTTTTTTAGTTTTCTGAACTTAGCTGTAAATATAAGCATAGCCCTAGTATTTCAATCACTTCCTTTCCAAGCCACCAGTAAATGGACCTCATGATTCTATTAAAGTGGCTTTGTTTTGGCCATGGTTGATATCTGGGTGCTATAGAACCTGCTTATAATGGACTTGCTGCCCAGAGATGTTTAGGAAGTTCAAATAGATTCTGAGCCAGATAGTTGCTTTAAATCTGCACCAGTGCCCAAAAGTTCTGTAGCCAACATGCTGCACCAACTTGACATGGTTTAGACCAGTTAGACTGTGCAAAGAGAGAGAGTCTCTGCATACTACCAGAGCCCAAATTTAACACCCTGTTTGCTTTAGCACTTTTATCACTTTGTTTTCCAAAACTCAAAGCAGCAGAAAAACTGATTTGTTATGGGAATCACTCTTATTTTTCATGTGTTTTTGTTTCCAAGCTATCTAAATCATACTAACCAAGATTATTAGACCAGCTTAGGAAAAACAAATAGATTGTCCATTTGAGTTCAGTTTTGATTCTGTAAAGACTTTGCAAAGCCAACTTCACTAACCATTATCACTACTATTAAATGGTATTTAATAGGTTGTTGGAAAAGATAGTTGCCCTTTCCACTGCATAGCAGGTTAACACTTAAGTGTAGCCTCATCTTTGAATCTTGTTGCTTTGTGATACTAGGATTGCGGTAATGATCCCAGATAAGAACTACTTGACATAATAAACCCTGGGGTCTTTCAACTTGTGAAAAACTATCAGTGTATCTTCACATTGGTAAGATTTTCCACAAAATTGAGACTAAGGCATTGAAAAACTATAAAGGAATTTTTTGAGGGGTTTCCCCAGAAAGCTTTTAAATATACATGTTTCTTAAATATTAATGGGAAATGGTGACTAAAGCAAGAAAGAAACATAAGGAAATGTTCTCCTATATATTCTTGAGTCATCAGAAATTTCCAGAAGTATGATTTACTTTCAAAGTCAATGGATAAATGAACTTGAATGCAAGTATTAGTCTAATGTCCTATACTAAAGCAAACTATTTTAAATGATTATTATTGTAAGTTGGAAATAGACCCCAGAATAAAACAAATACCTCATTCTACATAGTAATACATCTCTAAGATCATGTGAGTACATAAGTCCCATGAGAAATCAGGCTTTTTTTTTTTCTTCTGTCACTTCTTAGAAAGTTTTTATGGTTTATTAAGTTCCCTTGACACAGTAGGATTTGGGATAGAAGTTGTACACACAACCAGTTATGAAAGAATGGCAAAAAGGCATGCGTTGGTGGAGAAGTAAAGGACAGCTGGAAAAGCTTGACACACTGTTGGAGAGAGACAGTGATGAGTGTACCAACAGCTGAGGCCACTTCCAAATGTGCAAAAACAAAGTCTGCATTAGCAGGTCACTGGAGAGACCAGTCTTGGAGCTACTTGATATTATTTAGAAATTGTCCTAGCATGCATGGGCAAGAACATTTATGTATATTGATGTATATAAAATATTTATAGAACCACCATGACCTGTGGAGATTTAAAACAACTTGCTAAGTACAAAGAGAAGGAATTAGTGCATAAATTATTCTGTGGCTTAGTCCATTTAGGTAGAGAAATAGCTTTTTATCTATAGGTCATGATTCTTGTGAGGTTTATGTGACTGTACTCAGCATCTAATCTAATGAGCAAATGTTGGTAAAACAAAAGGGTAAAGAGGAGATTTATATTTGTAATTGTTACCCACAAGACTGATAATGGGTTAAGTGATGTAAACAGGCTAGCTGGAAGATTTGGTGACTACAGGCTGTTTTATGCAGGATGGTTCATATCAAGTTGCTACATAATTTATTTCTAAATATGAGAGTTTTAAGTCACTGATGTAAGAAATATTTGCATATCCTTTAATCTTTTTGTCAAAGCTAAATCATCTATTATAATTGAGAAAAGAGACCATTAACCATGGAATTTTGGACGTGCAGAAGTCTCTGTGTCTAACATGCTACTGAGAAATGTAGGTACAGGTGGCATTTTAGATGAATATCTATTTCTTCTGGAACAACTGGCCTGCCTGACTAAATAAGCACTTTGGCAATAGGATCAGTCAACTTTCTAGAGCTGTTCTGGCTCTATTCTGGAGGAACATAAATAGTGCTTTATAAAATTCAAAATGTAGAAAACTTTTTTTCTCAAGTGTTTGATTTCAAGGCCTAAATTTCTAATGGCATTTTTTCCCCCTGCAGCATCTCAAAAGATAGAAACTGCACGATGTTGAACAGAAAACTAGAAGAAACAACAGGTTTGAGAGAATTACGGCATTGCTTCTCAGTCTTCAGTTACTGTCTCTCTTCAAAGCGTTGCTTTGCTTTTTCTCTAAATATTCTGGGAATAACCTTCATTCTGCTTATCCAATGCAATTTTGTTTTATAGTTCCTGCCATTCCCTCCTACTTCCATCCCTTGTTACAACAATGAGTACTAATTTTCAGGTGCAGGTATTAAGAGGGCAATGTAGTGGGGAGGGATATAAAATGCACAGAGAAGGATTTGTTTTATTTGTGTGTGTGGGTTCTATAACTTGTAAGAGAATAGATATTGGAGGATGGGGAGCACAGTAAAAGTTTCATGGACTTCTTATTAGTAATAACAAGAACACCTTCAAATATTTGTCCTGCTCTGCAGTAGCAATATGTGTGTGTATCTGTCCATAGTGGTGTTTTTCTAATAACACTTTCCGGAGGGCACAGTTGAGCCACTTAGTTTGCATTTCCCAGTGTAGACTGCTCTCTGATTTCCTCAGGGTGTCATCTTCTTGCCCTGTCTCCTTTCTACAGAGGTGGTTGTATGGGCTCTCACCTAGGTTCAAACTAGACTACTTTTTTATGACAGTGATGAAGCCATTTAGAGGGGCTTCCAAAAGCCCCATGGCTGTTCACTCCACTCCCAGACCTTTTGTCACCAAAATATTTTTCCTTTGAGGAAAATCATGGTGAAAAGAATTCTTATACTAACTAGTATTTATTGGAGCACTTATTAAGTGTTGCTTATTAAGTGTTGTGCACTACATGAAATGGTTTATATGAGCAAAATATCCCAATATTTCAGCCAAGGCAAATGAAACTTAAATAATTTGCACACAGTTCAGTAGCTAGTAAATGGCAGAGATGGGCTTCAAAATCAAGTCTGTGTTAATACAAACCCTTCACCACTATAGTATCCTGCCTACCAGTTAGCATTAAGACACCAGAGATGATCTGGATGCAATAATAAAATGGTTACTCCAGTATCTACTTTAAATGTGGAAGGCTTGGGATTTTTATGCTTATGCAGAAAAATATGAAATCACGCTTTGATTTAAAAAAAAAAAAAAGGCAACAGAAAGGAAAATACATTATAATCATGCAAGTAAACTGGTAGTCACTAAGGCAAGTTTCGAGATTAGGATAGCCCCAGATTTTTGGAGTACATGAATAGAATTTTAAAAATATTTTCTCTGGTTTGCTCATCCCTCATTCCCATTCCCTACTTCATCACCAATGAAGTATTTTTTCCACTTGAAAGATTAGGTAACTGGTATGTTTGAGTAATCCCACATGCTTAATAAATGATTACATAAGAATTTATTTGGCATTACCTCAGAGTTTTCTCTGTGAATTTAGAGTAATCTCTGCCAATGTGTCTTCTTAAGTATTTCCTATTTATTTCATACTTATGAGTGAACCCAATGGTGAGTTTTAAGGAGGTCAGGAACAACTTGGATTTGTTGCTTTTAAAAAAAACTATTTCTTTGAAAACACCTTTTATTAGTGACAGCTTCTGGGGCAAAAAGGATTTTAATCCATCCTAGCAAGTTCTAACAGGTCAAGAGTCCTATTAAGTTTTCTATGAGTGTCTCTGCAGAGTCACCAGAAATTCTTGGCAGCACTTAGAGAAAAAGTTGGTATTACCTTACTTGTCTTGAATGTGATATTTTCAACTATCTGCTGGTTTCCTGCATAGTCACCACAACTCCCAATTGGTAACATGTTGAAAAAGCAAGAACTGCAGAAGATTGCAGTGTTAACTTCCAGAGACGTTCACAAATAGGTATCAATCAATATATTTTCCCTCTGACTCTTCCCCTTAAATGTAATTTAAGAAAAAAAAAAAAAGCTGTATTTTTCCAATTTTGCCTCAGTGTGAAGCATCCCTTTGAGCTGCTATTTGTTGGATAATTTGTTTGCAGGAATGTATTGGCTTTTAATCTGGGTGCTGCCGCCAGCCACCCCAGCTTGACAGGGAATTATTTCACGATAAATTCAGGAAGGACGGACAACTTGCAAACTGTAACCTGAGAGTGGCTTTAGATAATTTGTTTTTGTGTTTATGTAACAGTGATTAATGGATCTTTGAGATTCTATTTAGGGAGAAGGAGAAATTTAGCAATTAGTCTAAAGACTACAGTATTGTGATGCGAGAAGATTGATACACGTTTCAATAACATGCCTAATTTTTAAAACATTCTAAGTATATGGTTCCAAAAAAAAAACTGTGTTGCTAACAAACTGTTTAACTTGTTCTAAAGGCTATACAGCTGGTCACACAGTGTTTCATTCTGGAACAAGCGATTAGTCATCTGAAAATTCATGCAGCATTGTCAGTGTACAGATATGTCAAAATGAAACCCTCAGCTGTAGATTGCAAATTTGTCTAATGAACTCAAGAGTTAAGGTTTTAAAGATAATAATTGCACCTCAGGTTAGATTGTTGAGAGAACCAAACTTCCATTTTCCAGTTGTCAACCTCGGCTTTTCCAAACACTCTCCCAGCTGAAGCCCACACAGCAACTCCTGACTACACAGCCTGACCTCTGCCCCAGATCACACATAGAAAAGGGGTGGAGTCTTTGAGGGACGAGGGTAAACACGAGTGAATGCAGATATTCTTAGAACCTGGCCCTAAAATGTGCCAATGTTAGAGTAAGATGGTAGAGTAAAATGCCTACATTGGCTGCTCCTTATTGACATGCTCCCTGGAGCCCCTTAGCCTCCATGCGTAGATCCTGCCCTGTCCTAGACCTTGAGGCCACTCTTGCCTCTAGAACCTCATTTCTCAACCACAATCCTTTTTGATCAATGTAAAAATTCTGCATCAAAATAAATATTTGTAAGTAAAAGCAAAATTGAAGATAACTGATTTGTTATACACAGCAAGCCAAGACTTCGATACATTTCTTTCCTGTTGCATCATTTTGCAATCCCTCCACCTCCACTGGGAGAGCCATGTTTCTATAAGGAGCGCTAGGCCATTTTTCTTTTGAACTGTCCAGACAGGACCAGTGACTAGTACTCTTGTTCCTAGATACCACTCTGAGCCACTCCTTTAGCTCCTTGCCTGTCCTTTAGTTCAGATATGCAGTATAGCTTCCCTTGCCGTATAACTTTAGGAAAGCTAACATATAGCTTTCCTGCCCTGTTGAGGGTGTAGTCAAGTGCCTTATGCCCCATTGCCAGAGTCTGAGTCACTTCTTGCTCTGGTTGGACCCCATGGGTACATGTCCCACACGTTCACCCAACTCCAGCACCACCACTACGACAAGGGCCAGGTGGTAATGACTCTCCTACCTACACAAGAATTATTCTTTGCTGACCGGATTTCCCCCAACATCTGACCATCCAAATGGGCTGTTGGTTCTCTGACTCAGGGGCATTTCTGTCTGGCTTGCCCATCATTGATCATAGGTTGATCTACAGATCTCAGTATCTTTCTTCAGGAGGTAGAAGCCATGGAATACAGCAATTCTAGTAGTTCACTTTGTTGGGGCACTTACCATGTTACTGCAGAGTCCAGTAATATTATACTTAAAGTGTTTGAGGGTAAAATACTTAAACCTATCCTCCGTTTTTGGCTTGGAAACGTTTTAGTATATCAACGTGTCATCTAATTGTGTGATTTTCCAAGTAAAGAATTTTCACTCAATCATGAAGCTCCAAAAGGAGTGACAGGATGGGGCTTTATAGCTGAGCAGCACCATTCATATAATAGCTAGTGATTGCACAATGGAAAAGCATCCCATACCACTGTTGACCATACTGG
Organism: Saimiri boliviensis; assembly: GCF_048565385.1. Classification (NCBI taxonomy): domain Eukaryota; kingdom Metazoa; phylum Chordata; class Mammalia; order Primates; family Cebidae; genus Saimiri; species Saimiri boliviensis. The sequence continues at coordinate 33,355,364 of NC_133458.1, forward strand.
AGGAGTGGTGAAGGGTACTGTCATGATGTCTCTTCGTTGTTGGTAAGTAGCTAATTATCTCCATCTAATCAAATATATGTATTGAGACCTTGTGTTTTTAAGGCGCAAAGATAAGATATAGTGCCTGATCCCCAGGATATCAATCCAGTAGGTTAGTAGGAAGAAAAGACATGTATGCAAATAGTATAATGCAATGCAAAATATAGTAGATACCAAAAGAAAAGTTTGAGGGAAGAACAAAGAAGACTCAGAGGGAAGAATGGAACAGGTAAATTTCACAGAAGTGAACCTTAAAAGATGAGTAGCTTATTGACCCAAGATGTTAAAAAGAAAATTCTGAATTGAAGAGACACTGTGAACAAAAACGAGATGGGGAAGCCTGAATGGTGTTTGAAGAGCAACACCCGAGTTTCATGCTAACTAAAGGTGTTGAATGAACTAAAGGCATTTTCTATCAGGCAAATTGTAGCCTTTGTATGATATCAGAAATACAAAATTCCGTTATCAGTAAGACTGCCATGTGAGCAGTGTGCATTTTCTAGGAGCCATTTATTCAACAAACATTTACCAAATGTATTTGGTATTTGGCCGTGGAGCACTAATAAGATCAGACATAGTTAATATCTCTAAACAGCTTATGTGGCAAATGTTCTGTTAAAACTCCATCAATGCTGAGAGTGTGGAAATCAAAGACAAGTCCAGTGGGAAGACAGAGGGATAGGGATAGAGAAGGCTGTACAGTGAGTTATGTGTAAGACTGGGATATAGCAGAAGATTTTGGAAGAGGAAGATGAGTTCAAGTTTAAATATATTTTTGTGTCTGAAGTGCTTTTCCATTTGGGTGTGTGGGTGTAGAATTGTAGAGATAGACTTCGTGCTGGAGTAAAGACTTGGGGGGTCATGTGATAGATGGTATTTCATGATAGAGGCCTGGATCAGGTCACCTGAGGGAGAGGGTGGAGAAGAGCACAGGCTCTTTTGAATCATTCCTTTTTCCCCATCTCCTTAAATCAGTAAGATACTCATCCTTCCAAGTGCCTTTTGAAAGATGAGTAGGCATTAACCAGATTTGGAGAGTGAAAGAGAATTCCAAAAAGGTAGATGATAAATGTAAAGATGTGTGTCAAGAGGGACTATCACTTGTTAAGTGAACTGTAAGTAACTCAGTATGGCTTAAGTACAAGGTATATTAGGACAAGCGATGGAAGATGAGGCAGAAAAATGATCAGGATCATATTTGCCATGCTAAAGAATCTGAACTTTATTCTGTAGAATATGAGTTACCATTGAAGTATTTTAAGCAGGTGACTGACTGATGTGATCAGAGTTGAATTTTGGAAAAATATCACTCTGGCATGTTGAAGAAAAATTGGGGGTGAATAAAAATGGAGATAGACTGAGTGCAGTGGCCAATGCCTGTAATCTTAGCAGTTTGGGAGGCCATGGGAGGAGGATTTATTGAGTCTAGTAGGAGTTTAAAACCAGCCTGGGCAACACAGTGAGACCCCCTTCTCTACAAAAAATTTGAAAATTATCTGGGCGTGATGTTATGTCCCTGTGGTCTTAGCTACTCAGGAGGCTGATCGGGGAGGATCACTTGAGCCCAGGAATTCGAAGTTGCTGTGAGCTGTGATCATGCCCCTGCACTGCAGCCTGGGTAACAGAGCAAGACCCTGTCTCAAAAGAAAAAAAAAAAAAAAGAAAAGGATGGAGATAGAGAAATCAGTTAGGCAGCAACAGCTATGCAGTAGTCCAGATAACAGATTATGAGTGACTTTGCAAGAGTTTTTGTAGTGACCAAGGATGTGTACCATTTTCCAAAGGGAAGAAAATTTTATTCACAGCTACAACTTTAGCGTGGCTCCTATTAAATAAAGATGTATCTGCTGATCATATTTACCCATTTCTGTATGCAACAATAGAGCCCGATCTGCCTTTGGGAGGAGGGTGGAAAGAGCTGAACTTGGAATACACGAAAGAGTGAAAGAATTCAGGATTCTCAAGAGTAATCTAGGAGGGTGGTAATGAAGCAGAATCATGAGAAGAAAGAAGGGATAAAACAAGAAAACAAAATAGCCAGTGGGAATAAATTTTAGTGATAAGTTAGCCAGAGGATTTTTTTTTATCACAGGGCACCTAATATTCAATTTGAAGTTGTTTGTGTTGCTATAATGTCAGCCTCCTCTTCTTTTCCCAAAATTTCACGTAGCATTGAATCTGTGGAAGTTAAGAATGAGGGCTAATGTGGTCAGTGTAGTTTGGAATAGTGGCATTAATCATAAGTTTTCAAGAGGCATGTTTGGAGTGTGAAGCTGAAGAGGACTATGAGCATACAAGCATTCAGCCCCCACCCTCCATCCAGGAATTCTCAGAAATCTTGCATTAGACTTTAAGCTATCATGGAGGGAATGAAGTTTTCAGTCAAATTTATTTGGATCTTAGATATAAGTTTATATACCTTTATATGAGAAATATTTTTTCTCATGTCAAGTACAATGACATACTAGAAGATACACCTTTTTTATCCTGAGACTTTGGGTCCCTCTGACTCTCCAGCAGAGCAGTGTACTCATTTTTTGAAGGATTACACTACCCTCTTCGTCTTGGTGAGTTTTGCCACACCAACCCTACAATCTGATTTCCACCTCTACTGTCCGATAAACTTGCTGTCACCAAGGTCAATATTCAGGTAAACGCTTTCTAGCTCTAGGACTCACTGAGGCATTTTATGCTGCTGACCGCGCCTCTCTTAATGCAGTACTCTGCTTTGCAACATGACTGGCTACTCTGCCCTCTCTGGTCATACTCAGCCTCTGTCGTTCTCTACACTCTTTCTGAGTGACCTCTTCCAAACTCCTAGCCTTAAATTACCCTGCATAACACATGACCCGCACATCCTTACTTCCAGCACAAATCCCACCCCCACAATTCTAGACCCACACGTTCAAATGGACAAGTACCTCAGACCATGTGTTTTAAGCTAAACTCATCTTTCCCGCCTCCCATACCTACTCCTTTTATATTTCCTACCCCATTTTATGGCATTTGGCCCAGATGGCCCAGCTAGGAATGCAAGTCTCCCTCTCTTTTCTTGCCTCCCCACCTGCCCCCTACAGCTAACTAGTAACAATTCTGGAAAGTTTATGCTTTCTTGGTCTCTTTTCAGTTCTAGCCTCTTCACTTCTACACAGTTCATTGTTCAAATCTGCATCACTTCATTCTTAGATGATTACAGGGGTCTCCTAACTGATTTCCTACCACCAGCCTAGGCCTCACTGAATCCATTCTTATGTTGGTTACAGAAGTCATGTTTTTAAAACCTATGTAAATATCACGTCACTCCTCCTCTTGAACTCCTTTGTTGCTCCTCTTGGCTTTTCATAATTAATTAAGTCCACATTCCTTAGCTTACACTAAGTTGCTCAGGACAGACTCCTGTGATGCTCAGCCCATACGAGTCTTCTTACTCAGATATAGAAAACTTTACTGGCTTTTTATTTTTTATTTTTATTTTTATTTTTTTATTTTTTTTAGACGGAGTTTCTCTCTTGTTACCCAGGCTGGAGTGCAATGGCGCGATCTCGGCTCACCACAACCTCGGCCTCCTGGGTTCAGGCAATTCTCCTGCCTCAGCCTCCTGAGTAGCTGGGATTACAGGCACGTGCCACCATGCCCAGCTAATTTTTTGTATTTTTAGTAGAGATAGGGTTTCACCATGTTGACCAGGATGGTCTCGATCTCTTGACCTCATGATCCACCCGCCTCGGCCTCCCAGAGTGCTGGGATTACAGGTGTGAGCCCCCGCGCCCGGCCCCTGTACTGGCTTTTTAAAATGCATCTTACAAATACATGCTCTGTGGTTCAGATCGTCGTATAATTTGTCTGAGAGAAACTTGGTAAACTTGACAGTTTAGTTGAAACCTAATTTCCAGTTTTGGTGTACCACAATGATGCCACACAACCCTATAGTCTGTCTGGGGGATGGCTTTTTAGCTGTGGTTTGTCAGCCAATCACTTCTTCAAAGGGCTTCTGGAAAAATTAAAAGTTAGAATACCTAAATAGTAAGGAAAGAGCTGGGACAAACAAACTATATAACACCAGAGACAGGTCTAATAAAAATAATCTAAATATCCAACAGTTCTTGAAATTGCTTAAATAAAACAGGAGTTTAATGGTATGAAACTGTCTTCCCCTTTTTGAAGGAAAAAAAGTTATGTGTATGTTCAAATATATATTAAGAAGAATTTTTAAAGATGTGCGCTAGGCCAGGCACAGTGGCTCATGCCTGTAATCCCAGCACTTTGGGAGGTGAAGGCGGGCAGATCACTTGAGGCCAGGAGTTCCAGATTAGTCTAGCCAACATAGAGAAACTGTGTCTATACTAAAAATACTTTTAAAATTAGCCAGGCATAGTGGCGCATGCCTGTAATCCCAGCTACTCGGGAGCCTGAGGCATGAGAATCTTTGAATCTGGAAGGCCTAGGTTGCAGTGAGATTGCGCCACTGCACTCTAGCCTGGGTGACAGAGAAAGACTCTCAGAGAAAAATTAAAAAATTAAGTAAAAGGTATGCACTAGAGTTACCAGTACTCGTTTTGTGTGGATGGGATTATGGGGTTCTTTGTGTTCTTCTGTTTATCTGTATGTACTGATTCTTCTTAATGATCACACACCATTTTTCTAGAAAGAAAAGACCATACAGAAACTATACAATATTTATATTCTTAGTCCACCAAAATTATCAATACTAGAAAAAAAAAACCTAAAATATTAACTTTTTACAGAATTATTTTTTACACAATGACATTAAATCCGATGGTTTCCAACCATTTTTTATACTAGCCTTTTCCCTCAAATTGAAATGTCTTTCCCAGTCCTCACACCGAGGAAACTTTTTTTTCTAGCCTGGTAACTATTGTTTAAAAATTCTGATTGTCACATTCTCTGCAAAGCTTTCCTTGATCCAGTGTCTGCTGTAGGTCAGGGATGTATGGTGAAATTTGATTCACAGGCCGAAGCCATCCAGCACCTATTTTTGTACAGCCTAAACTAAGAAAATTTTTACTCTTCTGGAAGAGTTGGTTTCCTTAAAATTCCTACTGCTCTGAGGCAGAGGACACTTTCTAATTCAGCTTGGTCTCCCCAGCCTAGAGGAGAATACCTTGTCCATAGGAACCACTTAATAAATAAATGCAGAATGCAAGGAGTGATGTAAGCTTTCTCCTTACACTAGAATGTAAGTTACATTAGGACAGGTGTTCTATTGCCTTTGCTCATTGTTTATCTCCAGTGTTTGGAAGAGTATTTGGAACATAGCAGGCACTCAGAAAATATTTGTGGATGTTATGTGCACCAGTATTGGTACCATATTTCTTAGTTTTGTAAGTTTTAGATCAATTCTTAGTCTTTTACATCATACATTTGGCAATTTGTGGAAGTCCACTTTAAGAACTCCAGATAAACAAGAAAGAGGCAGCTTTACCTGTGTCTAGAAGGGAAGTAGTTATGAGATCTTTTCAAGAGCAGGTTGATTTACCCCTGTCTTTAGTGCATCTGTATATAGACATTGCTGCCTGTAATTACCTCTTCCTTTCACCCAGTGGTAACAACTATCTCAAGGCAGGTATTAAATCAAGATCCTGCTGACACTGAGTTATTAAATACCTGTGGCAGCAGGGCTCATGAAGCAGAGGGACTCAGCATCCTGGCCCCGTTTCAATCAGGGTGAGCTGTACTTTCAGAGATTAACATACCCACATTAATCATAGCCTAAACACTTCATCTGGTCTTGGACAGTCTCTCTCACAGTGAGTTGAAAGCTCTTAATAGAGGATGAACTAATTAGTTTCGTATCAGCTCTATGAATTTCCAGGGAGGATGGACCAGGGTGCCCGTCCTGTGCTGAATAATGATCATCATAATACTTTGCATGTTTTCAGTACTGGATTCTGAAATAATGCATTCTAGAATTTATTTTTATAATGATAAATGTATCCACTTAGAATCTGACCATATTATACTTGTCTTATTAAGTGATTTATAACTTTGTTTCTTAGATTGATGTGAGAGCCTGTATCTCCATTTAAACATTGTGAAGTGCCTAATAAGTACATGTTGCTCTCTCTTAAGGCACAGAAAGCCACAGTAAGGCAGCCTGTTAAAATGCAAAGGAGAAAACATGTCTCCTCATCACTCCCTTCTGGTGAGAAGGGTTGGCCCATCTCCCCAGCCCAATCCGCTCTTGGTCATGCTCTTGCTAGCCTTTTCCTCTTTATTCAGGAGGGCTGCCACACCCTACTCCTGGGATTTCTGCATGGTTTAATCAATGACCCTGTTTATCGGCAAACTTTTGCTCCTCTGCCTCATCATATTGGAGGGTTCACCTCCCACAGCCCTTTGATTTAGAAAAGCCCTGTCTTCATGCACTCACAGGGGTCAGAAGAAGGGAAGACCTGCCTTGGCTTTCTGTTCTAAATTCACACACATGCACACATATATGCCTTTTAAAAACCTACATGTCACCTTTTATTTCCTTGAACAACAAGAATGAGTGTAATTTTGAACACTAGTGAAAATAGTGAAGAGGTGAAAATAGTGAAGTCTCTACCAAAGGAAATAAGATCTCCATTGTTCTAAGAACAACAAACCTTTGGGAGGTTGAGTCTGGATGGAAGAAGAGAGGTGTAATGACACAGAAGGAGCATGGGCTTTGCAGTCAGAGATACCAGCCTTACCCTCTCTGTACCTCAGTTTATTCATCTATAAAATTGTGATAGCACCTTTTAATGTTGTTGTGAAAACATGAGACAACTTAGTTCAGAAAATGTCAAGTCACCTCCCCTCCCTCACATGGAGTCAGGGTATCTACTAACTGATGGGCCACTGGAATCCTCTTTAAGTGATTATGTCAGTTGTTCTTATTCTGTAAGAGAATGGCTGAACAGTTGAAACAGATTCAAAGAGCCAGGCCAAAGGACTATGGGAAAGATTTTCTAGTGAAACACAATCTTTTTGATTGGAGACAATCCAAAGCTCTGTATATGAAGCAAACAATTATTTACTGGGTGACTCTCAAGAGTTTGCCAAGACCACTGTTATAATCTGTAGGACACAAAGGGTATATCGCTAATCATAGTTAATACAAAGGAGTTTAGAGGGATTTATAACTTTCATAAATTAGAAAGTGCTCTAGTGGAGCACTAGAGTGGAGTGAAGATAATTCAGTATATCTTTTTCTTATTTGAATTCAGACACTTCTTGAGTGACAGGGATAGAAGGATAGCTGGAGATTTCACCTGCATGTGCCTTATGTCCCCATGTGTATTTTGTGAATGTTGGCATCATCATGATTTGCATAGATACCCACTAGACTAAGGCTTATCCAAGGGGAGTTCAAAGAGAGACTTGAGTGGTCCATCCTTAGCATCAGCCAAAAGGTAGCTTTGAATTTAGGGGTCTTATCTTCCAGTATTCTTCTAGCACTTACTTCCTTCCTATCAAGAAACTTCAATTTTATTACTTTCAGAAATTACTCATTTTTATAATAAATGAGTGAATCGACATCTGGGTACCTATAGGATTTATGGAAATATGGAAGCATCGGCTACCATCCTGGGTCTAGCTAGCATCAATGAATCTAGATAATGACCACATTGGGGATCTTTTCACAACCTTTTATCTCACTACCAAAGGAAAGTTTTAAGAAAGTTCTTACTGGGCACACTGGCTCATGCCTGAAATCCCAGTGGTTTGTGAACCCCAGATGGGAGGATCTCTTGAGCCCAGGAGTTGGAAACCAGCCTAGGCAACACAGTGAGACCCCGTCTCTACAAAAAAATTGTTATCCAGGTGTGGTGGTAAATGCCTGTAGTCCTAGGGACTCCAGAGGCTGAGGCAGAAGAATCAGTGGAGCCTCAGAGTGTGAGGCTGCAGTGAGCTATGATTGTGCCACTGGACTCCTGGGTAACAGAGCAAGACTCTGTCTCAAAAACAAAACAAAAAAAATTCTTGCTCCCAGTCCTTTGGAAAGAGATCTGATCAGATTTTCTTGAACAAAAGAAAACAAAGGCAAATGTTTAGGACCCAAACCCTTTTTGGGTGAGAATATTATATTTTTTAATATCCAGTAATGCTATATACACACCTGACAGATGTATCAACTCAGAAAAATATTAGTTTGGCTTTTTTAAAAAAGGGAAAAAACTTCAATCCACATTTATTGAGATTACAAAAATAACAGCACATTTCATGAACTCATTACAACTTGGAGTTAGCAATACATCCATAGATACAAAGAGCGTCTTTAAATTAACTGCTTCTTGCCAATACAAATCTCACAACATAAAAAAGTTTATTTTCATGTTTACAGAAGAAAGATGCTGATTGTTTCTTAAAATTCTCTTTGGAATTAATGGGTGAGATTATTTTTAAAGTCAGGGATCATTTTGAATTGAAGAAGTATTTTAGAAACATCTCACAGTGAATGTGAACAGTTGCACATCCTCTTCTAAAGATCATGTTTTTATCGCAGGGCTTCTGGAACTTCCACCTACAAAAATAGGGGATTTTCTCTCAATGAAACAACACACATGATAAAGTGAAAAATATCCATAGGATATGTCTCTAGCAGTATCCTCTGAGAAGAGCTCAAGTATAGGCTGATTATTGTTGCATGGTAATAATTTTTGTTACCATGTTATACATTTTATGTTATAAATTAGGTATCAAATCCATCACAACTCTGTGGCAAAATGTTTGACATTGATGAATCCTTGGGAAATTTAGATTATATTCCCTGCTTTTCTTCTTAAGGAAATTGGGACATGTATATCCTGGAGTGTCTTAAAATGGTCCTGGCCCTTATATGACTAAGAGGCTGGGAAAGTGGCCCAGGCATTCCCCTCAAATGGAAATGTGTTCACTTGTGTGCCTGCTCCTGATGTTTCAAACTTGGTGTGTTTGCTCTCGCACACTAAAATATTGAAAGTATTGGTAAGTATTGTGAGAGGTGACTTTGGTAGCATCATGCAATGGAGGACAACTCAGTTAATACATCTGTGCCTCTGTGTCTGTACTCTGGTTACTTACCCGCTTTAGCTGTTTGATGCTGCTTCCCCGAATTGCTTCCATGAGATTCTCATGAGCTGATCTCTGTGGGGTAGAAGGTCGGGAACTATCTTCCATTTTCTTCTCTTGCACTGACCTCAGAGAATTTTTTATTTCCTTTAGGATATTGTTTGGCTGTTTCTTAACCTTTTTCCCTTTTTTCTTTTTCTGTCCATTTTGTAAAGCCCGTTGGGCACTCTCCTGTTGTTTGATGACTTCTGCGATGTTTCTGGTAATGAGCTTTTTCTCTGGGAGTGGAGGAGGGGGAGGGGGAGGTGGTGGTGGCAGCCTTTGGGGAGGAGGAGGGGGAGGAGGAGGAGGAGGAGGAGGTATGGCCACAGGAGACAGAGGGCGGCTCCTCACAGTCCGGACTTTTTTGGGGAGTTTTGGGGATGACCAGGGTGAGTGCCTGGGAGACACATAAGGTGAAGAGCTAGGTGTTCCTTTTTGCCAGACTTTGGTCCTAAGATTGTGTCCTGCATCATATCCCTCCTGCAGTTTTTGCTCCTGCAAACGTTTTTGCCTCTGTTTATCCATATTTCTTGTCAAAATGCTCGTCATGCTCATTCTTGGTCCTGGGAGCTCAAAATGGTACCCCAGCCTCAGCACTGTTGTGTTCTCCTTCAGCAGCTTGACAATCTCCATCTCCACCTGGCTGCCCATGATGTGCCTCTGGTTGTGGAAACGCAGCTCTGTGAGCACCGTGTTGTGCTGCAGAGCTCTCATGATGGCCAGGATCCCCTTTCCCGTTATGAAATTGGACTCGACGTTTATGTTGGTGATGTGCTTATTGACTTTAAGCATCTCCGCAATGGCCATGGCTGCACTGTCATCAGCGTGTGTATTGGCCAGACTGAAAGTCTTTACCACAGTGTTGTCTTTGAGGGCTTCAGCAAAGCGGGTAAGGGTCTGTGTTGTGATGTTCTCAATGTTGTTCAAATTGATTTCTGTCGTGTCAGGGTCATTGCTTTTAATCTTGTCCAAAGCGTCCTCAATCACTGTAGGATTTCCACAGGGGTGAATGGCAGCTGGGGACTCTGTGTTCCTCCCATTGCTGCCATTGGTCAAATTTATGTTCTCTATTTGACTTTTAAATATCTTTGGCTTAGAGTTATCAGAATTGACACTGTCATAATTCACAGTTCCATTAATCCCTTTTGCAGTTTCAATTGTTCTTTCCTCTTCTTCGCTGTCTTCTTCCTCCTCTTCCTCCTGGGAGTCCTCCTCCTCCTCCTCTGTATACACTTCCTCAGAAACCTCACTGTTACTTTCAGTAAAGATAAGCTCTTCCTCACTTTCCTCTTTTTCTTCTTCTGCAACCTAAAGAGTATTATATTATCATTAAGCATCTTAAAAATGGTATCATAATTTTAACTACATTTTTTTAACTTGCAAAAGTAGCAACTGGCAAGTGATATAACCTTATAACAAAAAAAAAAAATTTAACAATTCTCTGCTTCTGATTTCACTAGTTCTCATGACCAAGGCTGGCATTATATTGCAATAAATAGTAATAGCTTTTGCTATAGAAATTTCTCTTGTTTTCTGCAGAATATCCAGAATTCAACTTATCGAATAAAAATATATAATCATTTTGCCAATCTGAACAAATAAGTCAGAACTTCGGCTTTAGAAAACCCTTGATGAATTTGTCCATCTCCTGAAGATGGACTCTTAACTGCATTACTCTCCATTTACTTAGAATGTAGCAAATTCAGCCCCCCCCTTCTGGACTCACTCTGTCCTTTTTTATTTCTCCATCTCAAGCAATCAAATGACAACAAAAACATACAATATGTTTATGAGTTCCCTTTTTTAACGTTCAGACATTCCCACATTGCCATCCTTATAGCAGATGTGACAGGAGTCAAGTGCTCTCTGCCAGGCCTTGCCTCCATGTAGACAGAAGCAGACCTGTAATTTGCTCCTCCAGCATGTATCTGCTTCTGTGGCCAGCACAGGGATTCAGAGACTCTGCATCACCTGAAAGCTGCCTCTGTACCTGCCCCTGACGTGGGGAAGGGAAGCCTAGAGGCAGGGCTGCTGCTCAGGACAGTAGGAGGTCAAAATCCAGTGTGATGCAGAGAAAACATTCAAGTCATCCTTTTGGGAAAATCAACTTGAAACCTCCAGCTAGTTCAGGGTTAAATGAGACAGACTGCAGAAGACCAAGTGGGAAAGAAAATCACCCTTGGCACCCACTAGCTTCTAACCAGTAACGTGGATGGAACAGCAGAGAACAGTAGAAAATCTTGAGGTAAGCCATTGCCCAGCTTTATGGTCTTAAATTATTTAGCATGTATCAATTATGAAAGACTTTCAGGCAAACACAACTTCATTCTATCTTTGTCTTTCCTATTTACAAGATTTGCTGTACAAAGAAGCTCAAGCGATCCCTTCTCTTTTTCTTGCTGTCTTTCCTGATTAAAAAAAATAATAAAAGTCTAGAAATTGCTGACAGAGTCTTATTTTTTTCTCCTGCTGTATTTGTAGTCCTTTCTCTTTATTTTCTCTGCAGACCTGGGGCCCTGCCCTGTCCTCCAAGCCCTGATTCTTCTCTATATTGGCAACTTTTTTTTTTTTTTTAACCCCAAGGGCACCCGCCGCCTGAGGCATGTGGATCTAGCTTTGGAAAACACTGCACTTGTCTCCAGGTTTGTTTGCCCAGTTGGTATCACAAAATAGTCTCCAGTTATCCACTGTTTGGAGTGGCAGGCACCGAGCGATGGCCTGGGGAAGGGGTCAGCCACTCCTGGAATGACTTGTCCAGTCTTAATTTACTCACTTCTTTGGGAACAGGGAGGGAAAGAGAGGGATACTCTGTGTGTCCGTGTGCGTGCGTGCGTGCGTGTGTGTGAGAGAGAGAGGGAGAAATGTTTGGTGGCAGCTGGTTGCAAATCACAAAGCAACAACCCAAGAAAGCATGAGGCTCTAGCCAAGTCTCCTGGCAAATATGAGGGGAGAGAGTAAGCCTTCCCTACCCAGCAGTGGAGCAAATGGATTAACCTGACTTCTCCTCACCCCCATTCCATTCCAAATTCCTTATAATTCTAGCCCCTGTAAAGCTGTGTGTATTCATGTGTTTATGTGTGTGTGGTTTTCTTTTTACCTGTTTTAGTATTTGGAGGAAAGGGGCCTGTCTCAAAATCCAAGGTATACAGCCTTGTATGACACCGTTGTATTTTTATTCCTTTTGGTTTTTTTAAGACACTCTGGCTCTATCTGCAAGAGCCCTTTTCCCCCTCATAATGTACCTGGAAAGATAATACCTGAAACTGTGAGTTGTCGTATAGCATCTAAATGATAGCTCTCCCAGAAAGCCGCCTTTGACATCCCCCCCGCAATTATCCCTCCGATGCATTCCCAAAGCATTGTACCCCCCCACCCATAAAATACCTGTCACATACTTTATTTTGGTCACTTGTTTTTCCTAGCAGACTTAGTTGTTAGCTGTTGAGAGCAGTGGACCATGTCTGCTTTGCTTACCTGGCGCAGTGCTTAACATGTAGTTGGAACTCAATAAATATTTGTTTACCGAATGGCTCTAAGTTGACATTGGTTAACAGCAACTGAGAGTTAGGACTAGACACAGGAGAAAGTACTGATAAAGCCTGGTGGGGTAAGGTGACAAACCCTCCCAGTTTGCCTGAGCCTGAAGGGTTTCCCAGGATTTTTAGTTATGAAACCTAGATAGTCCTGAATAATCTGAGATGATTAGTCACTCTAGATGGGGGACATCTGGGGGAAGAACAATAAAAGGGGAAAAGGTGTCGATAGAGGCAAGGTGAGAGGATGCAAAAAACAGACTTTGCTTACTTTATAAATTATTCTGTCGCTAAGGGGCCTCTTTTATTCCAGATTTGATATATGCCACTGCGTTAGCGTTAACCCTGATTCTTGGGAGAATGGAGGTTGGAAGAAGGGTGTAGAATGAAGAGGTGGGAGGTAGGATGGCAAGGTACTGGACAGGGAGAAGGGGAATGTTAGTAAACTTGGAAAATGAATCACGTAATGAGAAGAGTGGCCATTCATTTCTCCTGATCGCCTCCCTAACGTTATGTATGTACATAGCACATGCAACGTATGTGTTAATTGACAGTTTATGTTATTCTTAAGGTTTCTGATCCACAGTAGTCTATTTATTAGTTAAGGTTTGGGGGAGTCAAAAGTTATACATGAATTTTGGATGCTGCAGGGCAGGAGTTGGTTTGCCTGACCCCCGTGTTGTTCAGGAGTTGTGAGAGCACCAATTGTCAGGTCCCATCCCCAGGTTTCTCATTCAGATTGAGGGGAGCTCTAGAATTTGCAATTCTAAGAAGATCCCAGGTAATGCTGATGCTGCTGACTGGGTGCCCACAAATTTGATATGTTCTTTAATTTTCACTTCTATGTACAAGCTATTAACCTCTAATGAGTTTTTTGACCTCACCTTGTCTCAGTTCTCAAGTGCAGAAAGAATGAAGTGAGTTAAGGGGAGAAACTCATTGGCACCTGTGCTGAGATTTAGCCACTGCTCAATAGAGGGTCTAGACCTTTGGGGTTCTAGTGTCCCTGGGAGCTCCAGTGTGGCATAAGTTTGTGTGAGCCCAGGTGGGCAGAAAGACTGGCATTCAACAGGTACTGCATCTGCTCTTTATAAGCCTTTACAGAGCCAGCCACCTGATGATCAGTCAAGACCCTCGGCTCCTTCTCAGGGTTCCTACTCTGCGGCTCTTCACTTACACAGCTCCCTTGCTCCCCCAACCACCCCAGAGCTGCTTGGAGATTTTTCCTGTGCTGCAAAGTGGATTTGCACCCTCCATCAGCAAGCTTCTGCTCATCACACCGTGCAACTACAGACAGTTGGCCAGCAGGAAAAGTGTGGTGGGGGAAAAGTTAACTAGCCTAGACTGCTCCTTCCACATAAAATGTGCCTGGTTCCCCTTCACCTTCCATCATGATTGTAAGTTTCCTGAGGCACTCTCAGCCATGGTTCCTGTACAGCCTGTGGAACTGTGAGCCAATTAAACCTCTTTTCCTTATTAAAAAAAAAGAAAGAAAGAAAGGAACTGAAGTCCATAATTACAGCAGCCTCTCTAATTGAGCTGATAAGCCATTGGCAGGGATGGTGGGTCTGTCCAGCTGACGATACGTTTTGCCCCTTGGTTCCCACCACTATCATGTCTCTGTGGCATTGAAAAGCATTTGTTCTAATACTGATAGACTGATTGTATAGCCTGGATATTCTGAGACAGTTTTATTCTTTTTTCTTTTTAATGAGACAAAGTCTCACTTTGTGGCTCAGACTGAGTGCAGTAGCACAACCATGGCTCACGGCAGCCTCAACCTCCCATGCATAAGTTGTCCTCCCACCTCAGCATCCTGAGCAGCTGGGACTACAGGTACGTGCCACCATACCCATTTAATTCTTTTTTCCTCACCATATTGCCAGAACTGGTCTCGAACTCCTAGGCTCAAGTGATTCTCCTGCCTCAGCCTCCCAAAAAAGTTTTGGGATTACAGGCATGAGCCACCATACCTGGCCAGTTTTATTTTATTAAAGAGAGTTTTAAATAATTGTGATAATTTCATTACTATTTTGACACTTATTATCACATCAAAGAAAACAAAATCCCTCTAAAAATGATGGTTGTGGAGGAATTGACCTGCCCAAGTACTGACTTGTATGTGTCCTTCCTTCTAACTCCCCTTCTAGTTCCTCAATACTGTGGCCTTGGCAGACTCTGGCCGGATCCCAGGGGCCCTTCCTGCAATGATTGACATGGACAAAGTTCACACATACCTTGCTGCAACTGTGGCCCACAAAACCCTATCATCAAGATCATCTAACAGCCCTAGATTAGTACTGTGGAAGTCTTGCCATTGGCTTTAGGCCATTTTGATTTTAGATGATTCCAACAGAATGCAAGGGTTTTAAACTGTTTTTCCTGACCTGTATTCTTCCGTAATTCAGGAAGAATTTTTTTTTGTTGTTACATGGAAACTTTATTATCATTACTATTTTCCCAGAGAATAATAGTCTTTTTGACTTCCTTCTGATAATGACTCATTTGGCAAATTCAAAGAAACTGTTTACTAGGCAGTACACAAGAGCTTTACAGACCTGAACTCTGATATAAGCACATTTCCTAACCTCAGAATCATCATCGTAAAGGAGACAGAAATCTTAGAGATCGTCTATACAGTTATGCTGCAATGAGTCCTCAGATAGGTTTCAGGATGTGTTATTTTGAAAAATCTATGCCAAAGGTGTATTTTGCACAAGCCCAGAGATATTTTCTTAAGGAGAAGGTCCATAACTTATCAAAATCTCAAAGGGGTTCTTGATTCACAAAAGAAATACTGTCTCTTAACTCCCTCCAAGTCCAGAGAGAAAGAGAACCCTGTAGAAGTGATTATTCAAGGCCTGACTATGTGGGAACAGAGCAAGGACTAGTAACAAGGCCCTGTGACAGTGTCATGTACTTCCCATCACCCGATACTTCTTGGTGTTGGCAAAAAAGAACCTATTTCACTATAGCTACTATCACAGTCAAAGCAACCAGCATTCCCACTTATGTCTTTATAGGAGAAAATAAATGTACTTAAATGAAAAAAAAAAGTGTACATGTTATATATATATACATATATCTTAGGAATAAATATTATGCCACATTCCCAGCTTATAGCTCAAACAAGACTTATGTTTGGCAAAATACTGAATTCCATACCCTGGTTGTGAATTATTTTCCTCTTGAGCTTTCCATTTTTAATCAATTAGCTCCAACTAAGAATTTTACATATTATGATCCATTGGGTGGCCGTAGCATTTATATGACTATTTCAGCCTGAAAAATGTTTTAGTAGCAAGTATAAATGAGTTACAGGAAAACTCAAGTGATGAGAATTGAGAAATTAGGGAAAACAAGTATCTGGGTTTGTGGTGGGGTGATGGGGAGGTGAGGTTAGCCAAGAAAAAGTCAAGAGCCTACCTTTCCACACTCCCCCAGCCTCTCCTTCTCCAAGAGTTTTTGGGACTCCTTTTCCCAATAGGCCATCAGTGCCTCTCTGCTGAATGTCCCCGTGGGGGTTTTCTCCGTCAGGCTCTTTTGCCTTAGCCCCACGGGAAGGTTGCGATCAGGTTCAATGTCTTCCAACTCTCTCTCTAACTCCTTCAGCTCCTCAGCTGACAGGGAGGCGAGGAGTTCATCCTCATCAATGGATTCATATTTACTGAGTCCTCTTCGGTAGCCAAAGGTGGACATGGTCCCTGTTTTGTCAGACCCAGAAGGAGCTTGAAGGACCAGGCATTCAAGGCAGCCAGAAGCAGGCAGGGAGGCAAGTGGCAGGCTGGTCAACAACTGGTGCTAGGAGTGCCTGTGGGAGCCTTTTAAGAGTGGTGATACAGGGCTGTGACAATGCAGAGAGGGGTGAAGGCATGGGCTGTTTTAAGCATCAGACGTCAGCTAGACATTTGAACACAAAGAATGTCACATCGGTGGTGGATGGAGGTCTCAGAACCAGTGGGGATTATTAACATACTGGCCAGGGCCATATTTAGCTGAGCCTGATAGCTCATGAGGACAGGCAGAGTGTTTCAGATAAGGAGTACACAGTTCTCACTTTGTATTCAAACAACAGAGAATAAAATTTATTTTGCCGCCACCACCACAGCCATGAAAAGATTCTTTCATTGTAATCTTAGGGTTGAGAAGTGTCTGCACAATACTCCATGGGTAGTTATTCTGGTTCTTCTATAAACATACTGCGGGTGGTATTGATGGAGACAGAAGGTCATAGTAATATAGTGTTTCATAATTTTGTTTTACTTCACAGTTTACAAAGCACTTTAATAAATTTTTCTATTCATAAATCCTGTGAGATAAATAACATGATTCTCATTTATAGATGTTGGCAACTGAGGCTCTCAGAGATTAAGTGAAAAGTCAGATGTCGGAGAGCTGAAAGTACAGAGAGGTGTCTCTCCATTGACCACAATGCTTCCTCCTTCTCACCATGATTATTAGTAAAAAACTAGACTTCCAGGTAACACTCAAAAAAGACAAACAGTAGTACTGGATATAATTTGTTAAAGACTGACATTATGCCATTTCAGTGTTAAGCATTATCTCCTTTAGTTCCACAATCCTGTAAGGTGGACATTAGTGCCCATACTTTACTAGCACACACTCAGAGAGGTTAAGTCACTAACATGGAAGTGCAGAGCTAAGAAGTGAGAGAGCTAGAATCTGAGCCCAGATTTGTACCTAGCCTGAAAATGGAAGAGATGTGAATTTGAAATTATATATATGACATGATCACTATGTATTATGTGTATGTAACAGATTTTCTCATGTACTCCATAAATTTGTATAAATTTTTAAAAATTATATATGAGCATATTATTATATATGTGTTAAATCCATAATTTATAGGACTTAATAAATATATCTTAGCATACAGATATGTAAAATCTATTAAAATATGCATACAAAAATACATTTATCAATACATGTATAGTACATGATATTCTGATTATACCTTCAGCAACTGGTGAATATTTGGGTTGTTTCTGGCTTTGGGTTTCTAACTTTTATCTATGAATAATTTTCTATGAATTTACATGCAAGTGTTTGAGTGACCTCAGGTTTTCATTTATTTTGAGTAGGCATGTAGGAGCGGAATTACTGGGTTATATGGTAAATTTTAAGAAACTGTAAAAAAAAACTGCTTTCCAAAATGGCTGCACCAATTTACATTCCAATCAACAATGAATGAGAATTCCAGTTTCTTGACATTCTCACCTATTATTGCTTGTCTTTCTATTATAGTCATTTTAGCGGGTGTCAAATGATAAGTTTTAATTTTCATTTTCCTAGTAACTAATGATGTTTACCATTTCATGTGTTTTTGGCTAGCTTACATCATCTTTGGTGAAATATTTATTCAAATCTTACCTCCCCCTTTAAAAAAAACTTTTTTCAATACAGGATCTTACTCTGCCACCCAGGCTGGAGTGCAGTGGAGTAATCATAGCTCACTGCAGCCTCAGTCTCTTGTTTATGCCCGTTTTAAAATTGGGTTAACTGTCTCTTTATATAGAATTGTAAGAATCTTTATATATTCTGAAGACAATTATTTTTTCAGGTGTATAATATTTTCTTGTATTCTGGGGCTTGTCTTTTGATTCATTTTGAAGAGCAAACTTTTTAAATTTTGATGAAGTCCAAGTCCAGTTTGACAATTTTTTTTTTCTTGTGCTGCTTGGTGTTAGAGTTAAGAAGTCATTTTCTGGCCAGGCACAGTGGCTCACGCCTGTAATCCCAGTGCTTTGGGAAGCTGAGTTGAGCAGATCAGTTGAGGCCAGGAGTTCGAGACAAGCCTGGCCAACATGGCAAAACCCTGTCTCTACTAAAAATATAAAAATTAGCCGAGGCTGGTGGTAGGCACCTGTTATCCCAGCTACTGAGGAGGCTGAAGTGGGAAAATCACTTGAATCCTGGATGTGGAGGCTGCAGTGAGCCGAGATGGCACCATTGCTGTCCAGCTTGGGTGATAGAGCGAGACTCTGTCTCACAAAAAAACAAGAAAGAAAAAATTTTTTCCAACCCAGGGCCACAGAGATTTACTTCTATTTTCTTCTAAAAGTTTTATAGTTTTAGGTTTATTTAGGCTTCCTACCCATTTTGACTTATTCGTGTGTATATGTAAGGTAAAGGTAAAGGTATATATTCATCATCTTTTTTTTCTTGAGGCAGGGTCTGACTCTGTTGCCCAGGCTGGAGTGCAATGACACCATCATAGCTCACCGTAGCCTCTACCTTTGGGGCTCAGGTGATCCTCCCACCTCGACCTTTGGAGTAGTGAGACTATAGACAGCAAGCCACCCCATCTGCTTCCTTTTTTAAAATTTTTTGTAGAGACACAGTTTTGCCATGTTGCCTAGGTTGGATTCAAACTCATGCACTCAAGTGGTACCCCCCGCCTCAGCCTCCCAAAATGCTGGGACTACAGGCATGAGTGACAACACCTGGTCCAAATTTCTCTTTTTGCACACAGATATTCAATTCTCCTAATATCGTTTGTTGAAAAAACTATCCTTTCTTCTATTGAATGACCTTGGCAGCTTTGTGGAAAATTAACTGACCATAAATATTTCTAGACAGTCAATTCTGTTCTATTAATCTGTATATATCTATCCTTATGCCAATATGACATGGTCTTAATTACTATAGCTTTATAATAAGTTTTGAAATCAGGATGTGTATAAGTCTTTCTGATTTTGCTCTCTTGCAAGAATGTTTTGGCTGTTTTTATCTTAACTCAGTAGGATATTCTACTCCAAAAATAACTATGACACTTCTCACTGATGCTAATGAGAAAGATGATGATCAAATTAGAAATAATGAGTTTATGGGCTGGGCGCGGTGGCTCACGCCTGTAATCCCAGCACTTTGGGAGACCGAGGCAGGCGGATCACAAGGTCAAGAGATCGAAACCATCCTGGTCAACATGGTGAAACCCAGTCTCTATTAAAAATACAAAAAATTAGCTGGGCATCGTGGTGCGTGCCTGTAATCCCAGCTACTCGGGAGGCTGAGGCAGGAGAATTGCCTGAACCCAGGAGGCAGAGGTTGCAGTGAGCTGAGATCACGCCATTGCACTCCAGCCTGGGTAACAAGAGCAAAACTCTGTCACAAAAAAAAAAAGAAAAAGAAAAAGAAAATAAAAAGAAAAAAGAAATAATGAGTTTATTTATTTATTTACAGTCTGTAGCATATGCTTTTGTGTAACCTCAGCTCAGTGAGGACACATCTTTTGTATTTGAATGGGTTTGATTTTTGGCAATGACATCAAGTCATGATAGTCAAAATCTGATGCATGAAATGAGATATTCAGCTGTGGTATCACATTTTAGGTAAAAAAATGAATAAGGATTACAACCATGTAAAAATCTATGTGATTTGGGGGAAAAAAAGAAGAAAAGACATATAAATGATAGCACGAGTTCATTCTTTTGACAATTATATATTGGCCATATGTGATATGTTGACTACTGTGCAAGTTTAGGGCATATAAATAGGAGCAAAAAGCACTAGAATTGTGTTTTATCGTATCTCTGTCATGTTTGCAGTTGTTCTCTAACATCTTTTTTTTTTTTTTTTTGCTGATTTTTATTAAACAATTGACTAAATACATATTACATGCTAGATTCTAATTTAGTTGCTTGGGTTAGAGAAGTGAACACAATCAACAAAGTTCTTTCCTCCATAGAGCTTACATTCTAGTTGGGAGAGACAGACAATGTCTAGACAAACATGTAAATATAGAACACATTCGAGAAAAGTTCTATGGAGAAAAATAGAGCAGCGTAAAAGGGAAGGAAGATAATGGGAGTAATATTTCATCTAGGAAGATCTCTGTATTAAGGTAACATTTGAACACAGACCTGGGCTTGATACATGCAGACTATAATATACATTTAGTGTGGCTATAGAATAATTATTCAGATATTTTAGAATCATAGGTTCTCAGATTTCAAAAAGACTTTGAAATACATTGAATTTTCTATCACTTCTATACATGATCATCTAGTATTTGCTTAAACATCTTTAGTGAAAATAGCACATTTTCAAAAGCTCATTTCATAGTTGAATGACTCAAATCTTCAGAATTTTGTTTTATTGTTTTGAAACTATTCTCTTGAAAAATCCACATATTTAAAATTTTCTCATTGGAACAACCCAGAATAAATATCGTCTCACAACGATTTATTTTCCCAAATCTTATGTGTCCCATGAGTGACTCTGAAAATGGCTGCAAAAGAGAAGGCTTAATGCCTTTTGTTTGTTTGTGTCTTTGCCGTGTGGCAACATCACGGGAAAAAAGCATTATGGCCTCTCAAACACACTGTCTTAAAAACAATGGTCATTTAGATATCCTATTATATTTGTGGCAAATCATTCCGATTATGATAATAATCATAACTCATGAATGATCTTATTAGTTGGTTCAAATAGGTTGGATATTTCCTGGTTCCCCCTGTAAGGATCCTTCGCAAACTTTAAATCTCTTAGATATGCTTATGCTGAGTGATCAAACACTACCCACCTGACCTTGACGAGAATTAAATATGGTGAATAATTGAGATTTCTTTGGAACCTTGTCTACATTGAAAAAAATCCAGTCACATATATGTTCCAAGCATTAGCATTTTGTATTTTGAGATTTTTACTTGGTCACATCTTGTTTTTGAATAGAATTGTTTTTACAGTCAATAATATTAAAAGTCTTTTGAAGATTAACATTTTTTGTGAAAAAAAAATTCTACATAGAAATTCTGTGAAGAATTTCTTCGTAGTTCTGGCTTCCCAATCAGATATATGCAGATACACTCAGATACATACTGTCTCCCAGTATATTGGTAATTCCCTTTTTAGTGAAATCAGAGCTTCCCTTTCAACTTTTTTTCCTTTTGATTTCCTCCTGAAAACACTATCATTTGTTTGTTGGTTTTTTTATTCAACACACATTTACCAACTACCTTCTATAGAACAAGTCTGTGCTGGAAGCTGGGATTATAAACAGAAAATGGAAATTGATCAAGTCTCTGCCCTCAAGGAGTTCACACTCCTGGGAGAGAGGCAGACAGCTGACAATGACATAGTGCAGTGCCACCGCTAGCCAGGCGCCAGGGAGGGAAGAACCCTGAGGCACAGATAATAAAGAAGCAATATTGCCTATGTGAGTGGAGTCTGAGAAAGTCCAGAATCCGATAGAACTTTCCAGGCTAAAAGAGCAGCCCCTGAGCAAACGTGCAGGAGCATGAAAACAAAAACAAAAATCAGACTTTGTTTGGCATAGGGGTACAAAGTAGGTGGAGAGGAGGCAGAAACTGGCCCTGATTCATGTACAATTTTTTTAAACTGGCTTTGGATATCTACCCCTCCTCCCTCTTTATTTATTTATTTATTTATTTATTTATTATTTTTTTTTTGAGACAGAGTTTCGCCCTTGTTATCCAGGCTGGAGTGCAATGGCGCGATCTCGGCTCACTGCAACCTCCGCCTCCCGGGCTCAGGCAATTCTCCTGCCTCAGCCTCCTGAGTAGCTGGGATTACAGGCACGCGCCACCATGCCCAGCTAATTTTTTGTATTTTTAGTAGAGACGGGGTTTCACCATGTTGACCAGGATGGTTTCGATCTCTTGACCTCGTGATCCACCCGCCTCGGCCTCCCGAAGTGCTGGGATTACAGGCTTGAGCCACCGCGCCCGGCCTCCCCCTCCTCCCTCTTAATAGCAACCAGCATCATGCCCTTCACGTGGTAGGTACTTATATATGTTGAATTTTTCTTTATTTGAAGGGCTTCCTAGGCCGTGCCAAAGACTTTTAGACTTTCTTACCATCTAGTGTTAGGTGGACATCACTAACATTACCCCGTAGCCATCATTCATAGCCATAATTAGCTGTAATTGCCTAATAGGACACTGTTCACTTTGGCAAGTGTCCTGATTTAATGGAGACTCAACTAAGAGAGTGGCAAAAACTCGTCAGTTCCTCCAAAAATCAGCAGTACCAGATCTTATATTTCCACAAAGAGTATTTATAGAGTGATCAGAGAGAGCTTCTAAATATATATGTATGTAATTCCTACTTCAGCCTAATACTCTCTATGGAAGGAGACTCCCACTTCCTATAAATGAGTCGCTTTGCTTGCAGCTATGCTCTTGTGGCAGCTAATGTTTAGAAGATCTGAGAGGCCCTACCAAATATTTCTTTGTTTTCTTACTTTATTAATACCCGTATTTCAAGAAGAATAATTTGGTAATTTCAGAAACTATTCCTAAAATATTTGTTTAGGCATTCCTATTATCCACAAAACAGATTATCTACAAAACAGAATTAAATGAATATATTATACAAATATATTTAATTATATATAATATATCATATGTAATATATATTTTGTATTTAATTAAAATCCTCATTTCCACTGATCCTCTGCTTTATTCTACTATAGTCTTATATTTTTCTTTTATTTCATTTTATTTTTTGAGACAGAATCTACTCTGTTGCCCAAGTTGGAATGCAGTGGCGCGATCTCGGCTAACCGCAGCCTGTACCTCCCAGGTTCAAGTGATTCTCCTGCCTCAGCCTCCCGAGTAGCTGGGATTATAGGCGCCGGCCACCACGCCAACTAATTTTTGTATTTTTAGTAGAGACAGGGTTTCTGCATGTTGGCTGGTCTCAAACTCATGGCCTCTAGTGATCTGCCTGTTTCAGCCTCCTAAAGTGTTGGGATTACAGACGTTAGCCACCACACCTGGCCTCCTATAGCCTTTTATGACTCACAGATTTAATATATGTATTTTCAATGACAGGAAAGAGTGGGGAGAGAGGAAGAGACTCTCCATCTGAGTATATCACTGGTAACTAAAACTCAACCTGCCCCAAACCAGTATTTACATTTCCCTTTATACTTTCCCCACCCACTTTCCTAGCCTTCCATGTTTCTTTCCTTTTTTCCTTTTTTTGTTTCTGTTGTCATTTTTTTATTCTTTCCAACTTTTATCTTAGGTTCAAGGGGTACATGTGTAGGTTTGCTACATGGGTAAATTGCATGTTGCAGGGGTTTGGTGTACAGATAATTTGTCACTCAGGTAATCAGCTTCCACATTTCTGAAAATAGTATCCTCATCCACAAAGGCTGCAGTCTTTGTGCTACCTTTGTCTCCTGCCTTCACCTACATCATTGTATTCTGCTGGAAGCCTAAGCTCTTATGTTTTAGACAGCTCTTGAATCTTACTTCATTTCTTGCTGTTCCCCCTGCTTGAATCTAAGCTGCTGTCCTCATTTTCTTGTATGATGGTCATGATGGACTAGCAGTCTCCCTGATGCATTGCTGCATGATCTTTCCCCTTTACCACAATGCAGCCAGAGTTAACCTTTTAAAACACAAATCTCATCAACTAATTTCCTGGCTGAAACCCTCGAATGGTTTCCATTGTCCTTCAGACAGAACCTTTAACTGCAAACTCTGGTCCTTCTAACGGCAGGCCCTACTCACCTCTCCAGCTTCAACATGGGCCACTTCTTCCAGCTCTCACACTTGAGCCACTCTGGGCTGAATTGTCCACACATCCTTCATCCCTAAGGCACTGCACTGCTCCTTTCTTTGCTTGGAAAGCCTTTGCCTCTTCTACTTTACTCAAGTCTTAAGTAACACTTCCTCAGGGAGGCCTTTCCTGGTGTCTGAAGCCAGCTTAGCTCTCCCAGCTACCACAAAACTATTTCATGGCAGCATCGCACTTGGGATTACCTGTTTCAAATAGGTCTTTGCAGGAAAAGCATTTTTTTCAAGGAAGGAACCATGTCTGCCCCATTTGCCATCCTCAAGGGCTAGCATAATTATTCAATGTTCAGGAAGTAGTTACACACACACACACAGAGAGACAGACAGAGAGAGAGAGAGAGAGAGAGAGAGAGAGAGAAAACAAAATAGAAAATAGATGAGTTGGAGAGTAGGCAAGGGTGAATCCTGTATTATAGAGCCCAAGAATTATGCAATGTTGGGAACCTCTATAATAATATAAAATTATAAATACAAAATTAGTTATAAAAGTGAAATGTATTTAAAGCAGTAATAGAAATCATGATAAAAGTACCGGGTCTTGGGTGATTTAGACTTCTTTCTTCTGTGATGTCCTTAAGGAGTTTATCAGAAATGCTTTCAGAGAAATGTGACTTCATTGTAACCTGGCTTCTCTCCCCACCAAGAGCTCCCTACTAATCCTGGAAACCCCAGCACTCACAAGGGCCTGAAGCTCACTCTTCATGGTCAGTCTGCCTTCGAGTATGTCCCCCAATCCAATGAGTGAGCCCAACTGCCTGCTAAATGCTCATATCCCGTGGTGGCATTTTTGTCCCTTTCATGGATGCCTTTCTTTCTTTTTTTTTTTTTTTTTTTGAAACAGTCAAGCACTGTTGCCCAGGCAGTAGTGCAGTGGCACTATCTCGGCTCACTGCAATCTCTGCCTCCTGAGTTAAAGCAATTCTCCTGCCTCAGCCTCCTGAGTAGGTGGGTCTACAGGCGTGCACCACCATGCCCGGCTAATTTTTTTTGTATTTTTAGTAGAGACAGGGTTTCACCATGTTGGCCAGGATGGTCTTGATCTCCTGACCTCGTGATCCACCCACCTCGGCCTCCCAAAGTGCTGGGATTACAGGCGTGAGCCACCGCACGCGGCCCTGGATGCCTTTCTTATTTAAATTGTCCTCAGTTTGCTGGTGAAGAAACATTGAAATCATATTGTAAACCAAAAGTAAGATCCTAAGCATGCTCCCCACCCCTGATTCTATTAAACAGACAGCCCTATGGGCCAAAGGGACCCCAGAGAAACCTGAAGAACTGATTTTGGCCATGACGGGAAAGTGGTCAGACACACCTCATTATACCCTCTCCATTTTTTAGTTTAGACACAACTGGCCAGCATTAACATCAGAGATCATAATGAAACTGCCTTTGCCAAATTATGCCAGAGGCAGTGAAAGATACCAACTTAAGTGACTCCATCTTGCTTCTAACCCCCAAACTGTCCCTGTTCTTTCCTGGGGGCAGGCTGAACTAACTTTGGGAGAAACTTAGTTTGTAGTTTAAAACAAAGATGTTAACAGCCCTTTCCCAAAGTAGTCTTACTTCTTGCCAGGAGACTAGATGATTGCCTTTGTAGGGTTAACGTTAGCCACAGATTAGAAATCATGGTTTAAGAGTCATGCAGCTGGAGGCTGAAAGATTCTGACCCTCCGTAAACTGCTCCTAAGATCAGTGCTTGAGGTATTTTGCAGACCCTGCACTTGATGGCACCTCCCAGATTGATAAACTGGCTCATCTGATCTTGTGGCCCCCTCCCAGAAACTGACTTAGCGTAAGAAGACTGCTTTGACTCCCAGTGATTTTGTCTCTGACCAATCAGCACTCCCGGCTCACTGGCTTCTGATTTGAGTAATAATAAAACTCCAGTCTCCCACACAGACAGCTCTGCATGAATTACCTTCAGCTTTGCTGTCTTGATGAATTGCTCTCTCTAGGCAGTGGGCAAGGTGAACCCCTTGGGAGGTTACAGTAAGACTGACAAAAGTCTGTGGCATAAGATTCCAAATTTCAATGTGACTCTGGTATAGTATCACATGTTCTCTGAGGGCTGCCACCTATGAGACTTCATTTACTAAACAAAGATCTTGGCTTCTACAACCTCCTTGTCTTAGCTCAGACATTTCTTCCTACTTACTTCTTATATTTTTAGACAAAGTTTCACTCTTTCAACTAATTGCCAATCAGAAAATGTTTAAATTCACTTGTAAGGTGGCCCCTGCTTCAAAATACCCTGACTCTTTAGGATGAACTAATGTTCATCTTCCATGTATGATTTATGTCTTTACTTATAACTCCTGTCTCCCTAGAATGTCTGAAACCAAGTGCTGTAACTCAACTGCCTTGGGAACTCTTTCTCAAGATCTCTTGAGACTGTACCTTGGGCCATGGTCACTCATGTTGGCTCTGAATAAACCTATTGGAATATTTTACAGAGTTTGGCTTTTTCATCAGCAATATGTTAATTATTTGCAAATATGGGAAACGAAATTCTTTTAGTCTCACAAATGTTGAGTCTACTGTTAACAAGCTGTTCCTAACGTTCACCCTCCCTCTGCACCTGCCTTAAAAAAATAAAAAAGTCTTAGCTAGTTTCTCTCACTGCACAGGTGCAAGGTTGCTGCCTGAAATAGATCTAACATGTTTCCCAGTTACACAGAAGGGTTTGGGTTTTCAACATTTCCTACGGATCACTTGTAATTAGGCTGCTGAACTAATGTAATGGCTCCTAAGGAAGTTAAGCTTCCGACATTGCTCCGTCAGTTTGCTGGAGCTTCTCAGATAGCTGGGAAAAGGCTCCCAGGGGAGAATGTCAGGCAGAGGTCAGGCTCTGTACAGACAACAACCAAACAGGCCAAAGGGATCAGATGAGAACTGGCAATACCCTTATCAAGTCTTCTCTCTTAGGTTTGGCAGTCAAGCAAATCTCCCAGCTATGCCAGCTTGTGGTACAGAGCATGAGTCAAATTTAAAATTATTAGAGCTATTTATAATATCTTGCAACTGTATAACATTTATAGTTTATAAAATTATTTATTTATTTGAGACAGAATCTTGTTGTGTCACTCAGGCTAGAGTGCAGTGGCATGATCTTGGTTAATTGCAACCTCTGCCTCCTGGGTTCAGGCGATTCTCCTGCCTCAGCCTCCAGAGTAGCTGGGATTACCACCACATTTGGCTAGTTTTTGTAATTTTTTTTTTTTTCAGTAGAGACAGGTTCACCGTGTTGGCCAGGCTGGTCTCCAAGTCCTGACCTCAAATGATCCACTTGCCTCAGCCTCCCAAAGTGCTGGAATTATAGGCGTGAGCCTCCACACCCGGCCTAAAATACGTTTATTTACAGTCAATGTACCAGGCAGTACAACATGCTAATATGATCTCCATTTAATAATTGTATATATTAACACTTAACGTGTTTGAGAGAACACTTACTGAAGTAAATACTACTGAATTAGTTCCATTTTGCACAGGATAAAAGTGGTTTCTTAGGTTCTGAAAGGTTAAATAAAATCCCTGTAAGTATGCGCAGCTAGTAAGTGATGGGTATAGTAATGGTCTAATGAATCCAAGCTGCTTCTCACATTGAGGTCTGCTAGTTAGGCATTTCAAAAGATATCAAAATGAAAGAAGGATGGAATGAAAGAGATTTGTAATAGGGCATCTAATGCTTCACCTGTGTATAGTACCTCTACTTATTGTTTGCTAATCTGATTCAAACATGTAATAATGAGTCCCACATAAGCAAACAGAAAGATAAACTGATAATGTTACAACTGTAAAGACCAAAGAAAAAGATTTTCAGAAAAAAATGAGAAAGAAATAGCTGCATTTATCAACCAAGCCTTTCATCTTATACAGCAGATGGTGAATATGGAATTCCACTTATGAAACAGGAAACAGATTTAAGTTCTAATAAAAGGAAACTTTACTTGAAGTGGACTAGAAGGTTCAAATAAAGGAAAAGTTCTAATAAGGAAATGTTACTGGAGGTGGACTAGAAGGTTTTCCATTCATTTCAGCAGTTATCCTTCCTGAAATCCTGAGTGTTGGTCTGACAAGTTTGGACAGAGCTGGAAGAATGATGTGGAGGGTGAGCACCCAAGACACGGATCTCCTTTGTTTGGTTCCCTCCTAAGGGTCATGATAACTGTCACTTTAGAAGACTCCAGGTTCTGCAGGGAAGTGGTACCTTAAAGGGCAGAAGAGTTGAGATCTTGCTGTGAATGCAGGTAGAGAGGTAAAGTCAGTTTAAAAGTACAGGAATATGAGGACTCAGTATGGCCCAACAATGGGACAGTTAGTGCTTGCAAGCTGGTTACTGAGATTTTATTTGAAATTTTATCATGAAAATCAAAGGCATTGTCTTTTCACAGACTCACAGCTCCTAACTGACCTTTACTTCCACAGCGCCCTGTGTTCTTGAGATCTGGGGCCTGTTGAATATTATTCTTCTCTGATTTCCACCCCCCACCCCACCAGGAGTCCCCAGTTTCTCTTTGTTCTCCTTTCTACTGCATTCTCAGTGAATCAGAGCTGGTTTTCAGAGCAGTTACAAGAAACCCATTCCACTGGTAACATGATCCTTTTCCAGTTCATGCCCTTAACAGGACTGGAAACTTTCACTTTTAGCTCTCCAATCTACATATTTAGTTGTGTTTGTTTTCTTAAATACTTATTCTTAAAAGGTGGAAAGTTATATTACAAACAGCATGAAAACATCAGAGGCTGGTAAAACAAGCTACATGTGTTTAGGTTGAGGTCTAGTAAGATTGGTGAAGGCAGCAGGTTTTGTGTTGCCCTTGAAGAATGTGTCATCTGCTTTTAGTGACCTTATCAGCAGGGCAAAACCAATAAATCATGTGCTGCCAGCACTAGGACCAAGTGCTTTCCTCTGAGCCAGATGATTCCATTGTTGTGTTGGGCCTCTCAGTGAGGTTGTAAACATGGCATTCTCTGCCAGTAAGACACATGCTCCTCCTGTTCTTTTTTTTAAGGAGACATATTGAGGTGAAATTTATGTATCATAAAACTCACCTGCCTTAAGTGTAACGTTCAATGTTTTTTTGTTTTTAGTAAATTTACTCAGTTGCGCAACTATCATCACAAACCAATTATAGAACATTTCCATGACCTCAAAAAAGATCCCTTGTGCCCATTTGTAGTCAACCTTTGTCCCTATGCTTCAGCCCCTGGCAACCTCTAATCTGTTTTCAGTTTCTCGATATTCACTTTCTCTGGATATTTTATATAAATGGAATCATACAATGTGTGATCTTTTGTGTCTGGTGTCTTTCACTAAACCTAATGTGTTTGAGGTTCACCCATGTTGTAGCATGTTAACAAACAGGATCCCATTGTATGGATATGCCACATTGTGTTCATCCATTCACCAGTTGATGGATATTAGAATTGTTTCTGATTTTGGCTGTTGTGAATGATGCCTTACTATTCTTGATGAACTAAAAATGATGGTATGGAAAGAGCTTGGGATTTGGAGTCAGGTCCTAGCTCTGACATTTACTACTTTAGTTAACTATCAGATTTATTCTCTTATCTATAGAGTAGAGATAATTAACCCCTTCCTTCCCCTGTTCCTAGAGTGGTTGTAAGAATCAAGTGAGATGATGTATGTGAAATTCTTTGCAAACTCTAAAACCCAGGACAAATGAAAGATTATTGCAGTAGTCTTTTCAGGTGTATTCAAAGGGACTAGATGTTTTTCAAGATACTTTCCATATTCATAGAACAAATTATTAAGCCTTTGGGTTGTAGAAAATATCTATACTGTTCTTCTATGGACTTGGGATTCTCATCCTTTTCCCTTATCAAAGTCCATTATTTAAAAAAAAAAGTTCAGATACCATTCTACCTCTCCTAAATGTATTTGTATTTTAAACATTATTTTTGATTGTCAAATAAGGTTTACTGTTGAAGAGAGGGTCTTTAGATACCCTAGAATCATTGTAGGAAGTATACAAATCACTATAGTTGAAGTTCTGATTTAATCAGGGTACCCTCCAACTCACAGACTCAATTTAGCTTCTTGGGTACTTCAGGTAACTGTGGCAGGGCAGGCCCCCAATGAGAGGACTGGGTGCAGAGTCGAGCTCAGGTTGAGAGGTTCTGGTGAGTCAAAGGAAAGCCTAAGCAAATGTTGGCAGCCTCCAGTGGAAGGTGATTAAAACTGTTGTTTCATTGAAATGATATTAAACCAATTTGGGTAACCATATAGGGGTATTCAGACACTCAGAAACATAGGGGTATTCAGACACTCAGAAACATAGCAATTGCAAAGAACATGCAATTGCAGACCACTGGATGTCATGCCTGGATATTTAACTTCCACAAAACCTAAAAACTAGTTGCCATGAGAAAACAGTGTGAACTTGGCTTCAAACAGAAAGAACTAGCTACTGGTGTCTCACACACACTCAATCCAAAGGTATGTATCACATTTAGTGCCCTCCATACTTTCTACCTGATCCAGCCGTATAGGATGCTTCCAAGAAGTTTTATCTTAAATCTCATTGAGAGATTTCAGAAAGATTCATGGAAGATTTCCAGAGCAAGAGCAATGGCTGTTCCTAGTTTCCTGGAGTCGGAAGCACAGAATGTGAGTACCTGTCAAGTGCCTCTGGTAGAATCATTGGCTAATGCAGCATTAGAACTCAGATGCTCCCAGTGCCCAGATTCAAATTACTAAACTATCTCTTTCCCAAAACAGCAAATCCCCAGACATCTCCAGCATTCCCTGAGGTTACACAACTTGGGGCACTGAGGTCAAATAAATCTATTCCTTCTACTCATCTTCTCCCCTGAGAAGCCCTTTCTTCCCTTGTCAACAATTGATCATTAAGGCTTTACCAAGGAAAAGAATCTGTGGGGTTTTACTGCCTAGAGACAATTCTCTGCAAGTTTTCATTCCATGAATGTTGTCAAAGTGTTTAGAAATGACAGTGAGATGCCATATACATTCCTAACAATTTTTTTTTTGTATTTTCAGATGTAATGACAGTCTACAGCCATGTACCATAAGACCAAGGTTCTTGACTTTTGCAGTTCTGACGTTTGCACTGCCACTATGTGGTAATAGTGGTAAGAGCTCAGGTTTCATGTGCATTTACTCTATATTGGATATAGTACCTTAGATAGTTAGTTCATGTCTAGTCCAAAACCAACCAGCAAATAATTTGCAGAGCCTGGTTCAAAATGATTCAGTCTGTTTTTATTTTATATTTTAATGATACTGTTTATCTATATAAACTTAAGACACTATAAAAGTAATTGATACCTGTTTTGGTATCTTTTTGTTTTTTAAATTGACAACAATTGTATATATTTAAGGTATATAATATGATACTTTGAAGTATATATATATATATATATATATATATATATATATATATAGTAAAATGGCTACATAGAGCAAATTAACATATTCATTACCTCACACACTTTTTTTGTGAAGAGAACACAAAATCTACTATCTTAGAGGTTTTCAAATGTACAATGCACTATTTTAACTATTGTCACCATGTTGTACAATGAATTTCTCAAACTTACTTCTCCGGAAATTGTGTATCCTTTGACCAGCATCTCCTGAATCCCCTCACCTCCCAGCTCCTGGTGGCCACCATTTTACTTTCGGCTTCCGTGAGTTTGCTTTTTTAAGATTCTACATATAAGTGAGATATGTCTTTCTGTGCCTGGCTTATTCCACTTAACATACCTATTTAAGTACAAAGTATGTGTACTTGCGCACTGCATTACCTACAGTACTGCAATAAATGCCATACTACAATGCATGTGTGTTTGTTTATGTGTATATATGTATATGTCATGTAGTTGTGTGCATATATTTATATAATGTGCATTTTGTTTCATAAAAACACTTGAAGCAGCTTATATTTTTAAAAAATAATTTCAATATTTATTTTAGATACAGGAGTGTATGTGAAGGTTTATTACATGGGTATATTGCATGATGCTGAGGTTTGGGGTATGGATTCCTTCACTCAAGTAGTAAGCATAGTTCCCATTAGGTAGTTTTTCAACCCCTTTCCACTTCTGCCCTCCCTCTCCCCCCACACTTCTGCCCTTCCCCTCTTCACTTCTGCCTTTCCCCTTCGGAACCTCTGACTCCCCACTTCTGCCCTTCACCTCCTCTCCTTTCCCCATTCTGCCCTACTCCCACCCCTCCCCCTTTCCCCTCCCCCTCACCCTCCCTCCTCCCTACTACTCCCTCCTCCCCCACTTCTGCCCTCCTCCCCTCTCCCTCTAGTCATCCACAGTATCAGTTGTTCCCATCTTTATGCCCATGTATACTCAATGTTTGGCTTCCACTTATAGGTGAGAAGATGTGGTAGTTGGTTTCTGTTCCTGCATTAATTCTTGCAGGGTTATGGCCTCCAGCTGCGTTCATGTTGCTGAAGCAGCTTATAATTTTTATATTCCTAAGTAATTTCTGAATGGAAGGTGGTTATATACATAAAAATAGGTGACTTGAAAACAAAATTTGCTTAGGTATTTCTGGTAAAAGGTCAATAACAAGAGAAAGGCTTATGTATGTTCTCTGGGTCATAAGATCCTCCATCTTGTTAGAGTTTCCATGCTGTCTGACCCATAGGTTCTGGTTGTTCAAAAGCCTGCATTAAAGGTGGTGTTGCCTGTGAATATTTGCTGCACATTGATATAATCATTTTCACATCTTCTGCATTGACATCCTATTACCAGGAAACATGTTCTGTGACTAGTTAAAATGATTAAACCATATTCTTCAGGAGGCACTTGGTTTCAGTGTCCTTCTTAAAATTATCTTTAGCCGGAAATGGAGATTCTATTTAATGATGGCCTATGGAAAAATAAACAAAACATGCTTAATAAGAGTTCAGATCTGCTTTTTTCCACCCAGACTCTCTGTGTGATACAAAACAAAATCCACAGGGACTAAAACAGGCACAGACATCTTGGCAGCATGGGGGAAGATGACATCCAGACTCTGCCATGTTGATTCCACAGTGGTTAGACAGGCTCCACTGTAGAATGTTTGGCTTCTCCTAGTGCTGACTGGGAAGGAGCAGCTGTTCCCTTTCCCGGATAGAGTGACATACTCTAGAAGAAACAGAGTCCTCATGAGATAGAAATTAATTCCTTTTCCATCCAGCCATCTCAAAAACAAAAACACTGCTAGAAAAGCCCAAAATGTGGTGAGTAAAAGATCAAATTTGATTTAGATACAGCAATTGCTTCTTTTTCATAAGATACATTTTTCTCTTGCTTTACAAATGCCAAAAAACCACTTTTAAAAACCCATAGCACGTGCAGTTAATTCATATTTTTATATCGAAGTGTTTCTTGAATATTATCTACATAAACATATATCAAAGAAAATGTCAAAGCTTTAGTGAGCGAGAGTCTAATATATGAAGTATCATAAAGCAGACTTA
Source organism: Saimiri boliviensis (assembly GCF_048565385.1). Taxonomy (NCBI): domain Eukaryota; kingdom Metazoa; phylum Chordata; class Mammalia; order Primates; family Cebidae; genus Saimiri; species Saimiri boliviensis. The sequence continues at coordinate 33,389,048 of NC_133458.1, forward strand.
TAACCACAATATGATTTTTTATTTATTAGAACAATATATTTAGATAACAATACATTTTAACCACATCTAAGAGTGCAACACAAGAATCATAAAATCCTGTATACAGAATGTTACAATTAAAGGTAAATATATTACAGTTTAACTTACGTATAAAACATATCCTCTAGGGAATATAAGAAGTTAAATTATAGCCCTAATTTTACAGGTTATTTTTTCATACTTATCTTTCAAAGGTAATTAAAGCTAAATATAACTTGAAAACTTTACAGAGCAGTGAGATATTACTGTTGAAAGAATCAAGTAATAAGATAAAAATAAATATAAGAAAAATACACTATTAAAATCTAAAAATAATAACATTAAATAATTACATTATCAAGATGACATAACTCACTCAGAAATTTAAAGCTATTATTTCACCATGAGGTCACTGATTATTTTTGTCACTTATTCAACATATTTCAACAAATAATTATTGAACTCTGTGCTCTAGGGAATGTGTTTGGCCCTGAGAAAGCACTGGAAAACAAGACATAGAACCTGGCCTCGGAGAGCTTACAGTCTAGTGGGAAGACAGCAGGGAACACAGGCACCTATAATATAGCATGACAAGTTCTGTGCTGGGGCTTCCCATCCTAGAGGAAGCTACATCTCAGCTGAGATCTATGGAGTAAGAGGGAGCTGATCAGGTGAAAGGATGCAGAAAAAGTGGAAAGAGAGTTCCAGGTGAGAGAAGGAAAAACAAAGACCCTGAGGTTCAAAGAGAGCATGGTCTATTCTGCAGCAGTGATTCCCCATACAAAGGTCCTCAGATATTTGATGGCCCACAGTGAAATTCTCACTCATCAGTAGGGAAATGAGAACAGTGTGAGGTCTTCAAGTTGAAGCAAAAGTCATTCAACTTGAATGACTGAGTTTTTAACCATCTTATTTTCTGCCGTTAAAATGACCCCTCTTTTATGAAATGATGGTGATAGTAGATGGTATATTTTAAACAGTCTTTTTAAAAAATTCACACAACAAAACCTATTGGTACATGACACCTTAAAGTCTGGAAATCACTTTTAAGAAATAAAATTCTAGAAGGGTCAAGGGAAGGGAGGAAAGGGAGATATCCAGAGATGACACTAAAGAAAAAGGCAGGAGTTAGATTATGAAAGTTCAAGTAAGAACTTTGGACTTTAACCCAAGAGCAATGGAAATGATCTTAAGCAGAGAAGTGAAACTCTATTATATTTGTAAAAGACTATTCTGAGATGCTGTATGTAGGCAGTGTTTGGGACAGGGCAAGTCAGAGGCAGGGGAGTCAGATAAGCAGCACTGTATTAACCCAGGAAAAAGAAGGTAATAGACTTAAGGCCAAATCCGGGGGCGGGAGGGCTGAGTGGAAGATGACTTCAGGAGATGAACGTAATAGGATTTGGTGATTTGTCTTATTGGGTGAGGAAATGGGATGGTGAAGTCTGATGTCCAGGCTTTTTTCTTCAGAAACTGAATTGAGCATTGTACTAACTATTGAGCTAGAGAATGAAGGAGAAAGAGCTTTTTTTTTTTTTTTTTTTTTTTTGTGGAGTAAGGTAGTGAGTTCATCTGGGGACACGTCTGTCTTTGTGTTCAAATGTTCATTAGGCCAATTCTCTACATAGGTCGGAAGCACATGAGGGAAAGAGCTGATTAAGACCATAGATGTGGATAAAATTTCCCAGAGAACAAAGCAAAGAGGGCTTAGTACACAAAACTTAAAGAACAAAGCAAAAGCGAAAAGGGCTTAAGATAGGTGACTAAAAGATTGGCTAGAGATGAGCTAGGCAGCAAAAAGCCAGAGACAGAGTATCCAGGAAGGTGGGAGGACACCCAAGAGAACAAGGTTTTGTAAGAAACAGGGAAAGAGGTATCATTTCAGGGAGGAAACAGGCAACAATGTTGGATGCTGCAGGAATCAATTGGAAGAGGGACTGAAGAATGTTCACTGGATTTAGCAACAGAGAGATTGTCAGGGACCTTGAGAAAAGCAGTATAGGGGCAGATACCAGATCACAATGTGTGAACTTACAGGCAGGAGGAGCTCTTTTACACAGCAAGACCATGAAAGACAGGAGAATCAGGCCAGCAAATGGAAGGAGATGTGGGTTTGAGAAAGTGGTTATCTGTTATAAAGACTTGATTGTGGATATTGCAGGAGCCACTTGATAGGAAGAGTCTGAAGACAAAGATACAAATCCAAGTTCAAAATAGTATCTTTAAAAAATGTAAATGTCTTTAAAGACACAGATCATGGTGTTCCCCTTAAGAACACATGATTCACCTATAAAATTGTCAACAAATTTAAATGCACTTTACAATTAAGGATGTAAAATGGTTCCAAGAAATTATCTGAGGGAATCACATTTCAAAATATTTTTTAAAATCACATTTTAAAATATTATGGCAACTTTAGCTCTTGTCCGTAGAGATCATACTCTTTAAATAATATGTATCTTTGAATAGCTGGTGGTAGAGGAAGCTTCTCCATTGAGGCTGGCTGGCAGAGTCTCTGGAGTCCCATAAGTCTTCGAATTTTTAACCGACACAAATGCTTCAATGAACAAGGATTCTCTAAAAGAAATGGGGAAAATAAGCAAAAAAATTTTTTTAAATATTGGATTGACCTCTAAGATATAACTATTTCAAAATAACATGAATAGTGTATTCTGAAAAACATGCATGCACACTTTAGCAACTGGTGATTTTAAGTGAAATTCAAATTGTAATTGAATATTCTAGTCTACTCCTCTAGAATGTAAGCTCCATGAGGGCAAAAATTTAGTCTGTGTCTGTGCCAGGAAGGGAGTCTGGCTCATAGTAGGTATTCAGCTAGAATTTGTGGAATGAATACACGGACTTAAGAAAGCAAATGCCCACATCTCTTCTTTATTTTTTTAGAGCTAAGTATTGTATAAATATATTTCTTTACTTTCTTTCTCCTATCAATCTGTCTGATAAATAATTATCCATAAAACATTGATGCAGATAATTCCATTTATCATGAATAATCCAGTCTGGATTTTGTTTCCAGAGTCTGTTACTTAAACCTTGTATATTCTCAAAAATATACTAAAATTATTTAAATATCTGATGATATTTTTAATTCTTACTTTATCTATATTATAATTGCAAGATTGATATTTTATAGTAGCAATTTGAACGAATAAAGGAGCAGCATAGCATTCAGGCTTAGATGTGCACTCTGGACCACATCAGCTTGGACTAAACTCCTAGCTCTGCCCCTTAATAATTTGTGTGACCTTGGGCAAATTGCTTAATGTCTGCGAGTTTAGTATTCTCATTTGTGAAATAAGAATAACAACAGTACTTATCTCATAGGGTTGTTTGAAGATTAAACAAATCACGTAAAGTATTAGAAAAGTGCCTGGAACATTGTAACCATTCAATAAATATTAACTATCATTCAATACAATAATAAACATGATCACATCTATATTACATTTGATGATATCAACAATTTTTTTAAATTAAAAACAATGCTCTCAAAAATTATTGATGCAACATTATTACCAAAATAAGAAGAAAAAAATCCATCTAAAAAAATGCAATTTTTTTCCCCTAACAAATATGCTGTCTTATAGATAGCTGGAGGGCTCCTGACATCCAGTGGTTAATCACACTCATAGCAATCAACTGGCTTCTACCCTAGTTGCAATAATGTATGCCGAAAACAATAAAAAAAAAAAAAAAAAAAAAACTTCCTGACATTATTCTTACTTGAATTGTCTTTCCAAAGTCATCAGAATTGGTAATTATTTTGAAAAAAAAAAGTGAGCAATTAATTTCCACTTAGTAGCAAAATCTGTTCTATGACAGGAAGTACGATGCTATTATAGGAAGAGTCTGTGTTTTTTCAAGTAAGACAAACAAGGGTTCAAATCTTCACTTTGTTATTTTCTATGTCTATTACTTTGAGAAATTAATTTATCTAAGCCTCAGCATTTTTCTCCCCCTTGCAGTCTCCAAGCTAAAAAATAAGGGTTTAAACTCTTTATTGCAAAATAAAATAAAGTACACATGTATAGTTTAATTTTATATAAGTAATTATTAGCTGAACATCTTTAATCACCTCCTAGGTCTATAGGACATAGAACTCTGTAAGACAACCAAGAAATTCCTCTACAATTCTTCCATCTTTCTTTCTCCTGCCATAAATAACTACTATTCTGACTTGTAATCAGTTTCTTTAGAGTTTCATCATGGAAGTGCACTATCCCTGCCCTATAGTATTGACAATATATTTTTAAAATTTTTGCTATGTCCTTTAAGTCTCTAATAATTTGCAGGTTATTCTCTCCACCCACTTCTTGTCTTTTGAATTAATCTTTGAAGAACCCAAATGCCCTGTAGTTTCCCACAGCCTGAACTCTGCTGATTGCATTTTCATGGTGCAGTTCCATGTCCCACTGTCTTCTGTATTTCTTGCAAATTGATAACTGGATCCAGAAACTTGATCAGGCTCGGGTTTGATCTCTTTGGCAAAACATAGCTGATTCTGTGTTCATTCTTTGGGGGCTACATATTAGCAGCTGTGGATGCTCATTGACTACATCTATTAATTTATTGGGGGCTATAAAATGGTGATGTAATATCTTTTTTATTTTTAGAATACTTTTATAAAGGGATGCTGTTGTTCATCTACTCTTTAGTTACTAATGTCACAGATTTTATATATATATACATTTTATATCATATGCATATATTTTATATACATATACATTTTTATATACATATATATGTAAAGCAGAATAAGTGCTTACCTCTTTTTCATCAGTTGTTAAGATAATGAGTTGATTTTCTATTATCTTATGAAGCTGACCAGTTTTTTAAAAATTGTATATTTAATACATAATTCTATTATAAAAATACATGCACATGTATTTTCATTGAAGCACTATTAACAATAGCAAAGACATGGAATCAACAACCTAAATACCCATCAATGATAGATTGGATAAAAACAAATTGGTACATATACATGATGCAATACTGTGCAGCTATAAAAAGGATTGAGATATGTCCTTTGCAGGGACATGGGTGGAGTTGGAAACCATTTCCTCAGCAAACTAATGCAGGAACAGAAAACCAAACACCACGTTTTCTCACTTACAAGTGGGAACTGAATGATAAGACACATGAACACATGGAGGGGAACAACACACAGTGGGGTCTTTTGGGACTCGGGGGAGTTTGAGCATCTGGAAGAATAGCTAATGGATGCTGGACTTAATACCAAGGTGATGGGATGATCTGTGCAGCAAATTACCATGGTACATGTTTACCCATGTCACAAACCTGCACATTCTGCATATGTAGCCTTGAACTTAAAATACAAGTTGAAGGACTAAGAAAGAAAAAAAGAAAAAAAAAAACACAAAAAAGATAAGTTTCAATTCATTAAAATAATTACCCTTTTTGAAACTTAAATTGTCCCATCTTTGGCCAGTTGGAACCTCTTCAAGTTGGCCCCTGAATTCTTTTGTCATGAATTATGTAGTTCTTAAGAGTTTCTTTGCTTTCTGGTATGACCAGATGTTCCAGGTGAATCTTGTTCATTTCCTTCTCCAGATGCAATCATCCATTTCTCAAAAACAAAACAAAACAACCTCCAGCAAAAACCCTGGTTTCTTTTGTAGGAAATGGCATTTCCAGGCTAAAATCTGTGACGTAGGAATGCTCATTTCTACTGGGTTTATCATTATTCCTAAGCCTTATCTGTAAACAGACGCGCGCACACACACACACACACACACACACACACACACACACACACACACACTTTCAAGATAAAACAGCTTATGAGTTTATATTGTTACTTCTAATTCAAATTCAGGACTACAGGATTTTTCTTTAATCTCTTCTCTATTACATTTTTTTTTTTTCTGCCACACTGGCAATCCTTGGCTTCAAGGATACAAGGAATAATAGAATTGAAATACTCCTTAATTACTCATTTACTGAATATATCATTCTCAGCACAACAATATTAATATATCACCATCAATATTTTAAGATATTTTAAAATATGTATTTTAATTTATTATTAAATATTGTTTATTTTATCTATTTACTAATATTTAAAAATAAATAATTGTGCTGTTATCTATTTCATCAGAGCATATAACCATTACATATTGCATCTCCTCCCTTTTAACTCTTAGTCTTGGCATTCTGATTAATGCTAGTCTTGTTAATACTACTCCTCACGTTGATACCGCTCTAAACATTTTGGGTTGTCTAAAGGTCATTTTTTAGTATCCTTCAGACGTCAGTAAGAGGAACAATATTTCCTGAGTTCTTGCATGCTGACAGCAGTTTGTCTGCACTGATCATTGGAAGCCAATTTTGCCACGTAAGCATCCGTAGCTCACATTTTCCTTCCGTGGAGATCCTTAAATATGTTACTCCATTTTCTTTTGGCATGAAGTATTGTCGATAAAAAGTTTAATAATAATCCATTTTTCTCTTATATGTCACTTGTTCTTTTTGCCTACATGCCCAAAGGATATAGTATTTTGTACATTATAGTTTCAAATCTTTTTTATTATAGAAGGTTTTTCTTGAAGCCTAGGTTTTTGTATTTGTTATGTTCCCTTGATTTGTTTTTCCTTTTCAAGGAGTCCTATTACCCATATATTGACTATTCATTGTGTGTTGTCAATGTTTTTAACTGTCTTTCAATTTTTTTTTTTTGAAATCTAAGCTACAAGGATGCAAAGGCATAAGAATAATACAATGGACTTTGAAGGCTTGGGAGGAAGTATAGGCCAGGTATAAAAGAGTACACATTGGGTACAGTGTACATTGCTTAGGTGATGGGTGCACCAAAATCTCAGAAATCACCCCTAAACAACTTATCCATATAATCAAACACCACCTGTTTCCCCAAAACCTATTGAAATGAACAAATATATATATTTTTAAAATCCTTTTATCTATTTCTTCATTTATATTTGATTTAAAAATTTTCTTCCATAGCCTCTTTTCTGTCTCTCAATGTATTGTCAACTGTGTTGCCAGCTGTTCAGTCTTCACATTTGAATTTATTTTTTTTCTAATTTTTATTCCTAATTCTTTCCTCAGTTGTGATCTGGTTTCTGAATTTTTCAAATTTTTGACTCATGTTATTCTTCCATATCTTATATTATTTTCCTCATGCTTTTTGGCTTATTTTGAAACAGAGGTTTGAATTTTGATTGTTCTGACAGTGTAATTTTTCAGTTATGTATTCATTGTTTGTGGGGATATTATGCTGTTCTATTTTGTCTTACTATTATGGGATTTGACTGTGATATTTTCTGTTGCTCATTTTTGTTTGCATATAGTTTTCTTGAATTTTTAGAAGGATACTTGGTTCCAGTTAGCTCTTCTAACTTTACAGAGCTTCTTACTCTAGTATTTTCTTGCAATGATCCAACATACGGTGGTTAGATTTCTGAGGTTTCCTGGCTCTGTTTGCCACCCCCTCTTTTTTGTGGGTCCTTTCTTGTTTCTGTCCTGATCAATTTTTGATTTTGCTCTCAATGCAGGCTTTAAGTTCAGGAAGGGAACTTTGAGAGGTGGTTTTCAAGTCTAGACTATTTTGTAATCTCTTTTAGCCTTAGCTTTTTCTTTGTAAAAAACAGGCATGATACTACTTAACTCTACAATATTTCATAGCACACTTTACATATACATTTCAGATATATCACATAAACTTACCATGTAATAAAAACATAAAAATGTTAATACTTTAGTTTTAAAACTAAATTTATTACATAATTTAAATGTTCTAGACACTAAGCACCTCATATGCATTATTTCTTTATAATCTCACAACAACCTTATAAGGTTAATACTATCCTATGTCTACTTTGCAGTAGGAAAACTTAGACATAAAAAGAATAAGTAATTTGCTCAAAGTCACACAACTAGAATGGCTATCTTGGTCTTTTTATAGGAAATAAAAAAAATCCTCCTTCACTTAGAAAAACAAAAATTGTAACAATAAATTGTTGCTTTTTTTCATGAAAACATCAGTCCCAAATTACACTGCGCTTTATAATCTAGCAATCCTACTTCTAGGCAAGGCCAGAATTTCATCTCATTCTAGGTCTATCTGACCCCAGAGCTCAATTTCTAGGTTAACAATGCTATATTACTCATCAGATTCTCCAAGTTTCCTGTTTTAGAGTCTCTTCTATTATAGAACTAATTCCATGGAAAGGCTGATTCAGGTATATTATGAATGTTAAATAATTTAAATGTCATATAAAGTTCTATAATTCTTTAGGCTTTATGAAATTGATGTCCAACTAGATTTTGAAAGTTTATTTTTCTGAACTCTTATTTTGTAAGTGTAACCATCTCAAATCTATGATATTTTTCTGGTTTCTATTTGTATTTGAATTATTTTAAAATGTACTTTCATTGAAACTTGTATGATTCATTTTCATGATAAACTTTCACCTAGAAAAGAAAAAATGGCCTGTCTATAAATACTAACCTTTGATGGTAGGGTTTTGTCGATAAAGACCTCAGAAAAAAAGAGTAATTCTAATCCTTTTTGTTCATTCATTTACTCCATATTTATTGAACTGTACTTACGAGGCCTTATGCTAAGACTTGCAAATATAACGAGAAACAAAGCAGATCCCTACCCGCATGGAGCTTGCAGTCTACATATTGTGTGATATTATGGAAATTAATTTTAAAAATGAATTGTAATCAGAATGTTAATATAGCTATTTTATTACTCATTATATAATTACAAAGTTGGAAAATATAAAGAAAAATGAAAATATGTATCTTACAACAGAGGAAGTGTTAAGAATAATTTTAAAACCCAGATAATTCTGGAAATATAGTAGAGTAGCATAGAAAAAGTATCAAAGAAGACATTAAGAACTTCCCCCATATATGTTCTTAATTAAAAATTGTAGGCAAAACTTCTGGTTTTTACCTAGTATTTGACGGATTTCTGGCCATTCTCTCTGTACTTCTAGTGCAGACTTCAGTTTAGCACACAGAGGAACATAATCCATGTAATCTATTAGTACTCGAGTAACTCTGCCTACTAAGTGCTTCATCCAAGGAACTGTAATAAACTCACAGAACTGAGAGAATTGATAAAATTTAATTTAGTAGTATTTTTAATATGCCATGTACATAAACACTCAATTGTATTATGGAAACATTACTCTTTCTCTTATTACAGAGAATAAAAGATCCCTCCTTGTAATGAACAAAAATTAAAAATAAATTGTTTGCTTCTTTCTGTGACACCATCAGCCCTGAAGACTCGCCTTGCTCTGATGTGACTGTAGTCAGCAAAGCATGGAGGAATCATGCTTCTTTCCATCTGGCCCCAGTATTCCACTAAACAGGCAGAAGTGACTAATTGCATACATTTCACATTCTTTTACATTCAGTTTTCAAGTCAAGAAAAAATGAACAGCATCTTTTGGAGGGGGGCAGAGGGGCTAGAGTCTAGATTTATGCTTATATCCCCATATCTTTGCAAACAAAAACTGAAGAAGAAAAATAGAAAAATTAGAGTTTTTTTTCTTCTTGTAACATCCCTAAATGAATGAATGTGTGCTAAATTAGGATGATGACCCAATATAAAGCAGAAAAGGCATAACTCACCGGATTATCTTTTATTACACAAGATGTCCATCCTGGCAGCACCTCTTCCTCTATCTCTGACCACACAAATGAATTTCCAAAGATGTCACCATGCATGCAGTCAAAGCACATCTCCACTTGATAGCCATTATTCAGCAATAGCCTCAGCATTACCTCGTCGTTTAGGGCATACTGAATGACACTGGGGAAACGAGTGTCATTCACATGCATAAAGTAACAATTGACATTAGCTCCATGGGAGAGAAGCAGCCGGACAATTTCATAATTATTGGCCCTCACCGCCACAAGTAGACAGTTGAGGGGATCTAAGTTTGGGTCTGCACCTGCAGCCAGAAGGACTTCTGTGCAACGAACATCATTATTAGAAACGGCAAAATACAGCGCAGTCTTCCTCTCATCGTCATAGTTCTGGGAAATGTGTTCACCAAGTAGGGTATTGACATCAAAACCATTTTCAATGAGCAGTTCTAGACACTGTGCGTTTTGTCCATCTGCCGCTGAGTGAATTGGTGTTAGCCCACTTTTCTGAATTGCATTTTTAGATGTTACCGGGATAAGATATTTCAGTGCACTACAAGAAAAAAAGTCAAATATCTACGTACCATAAAGAAAATCAGGAAATTAAATAAACTGTTCTTGTTAGGTAAGTGAATGCAAATTGTACAGTTTCCCTTATTTTCTCTAGATAACCTTATGCTGAAACATTTAACTTCTGTCTATTGAGATACAACTATTTAGCTTAGTGTAATTTAGCTCAGTTTTGATTTAGCTTTCTATTCTAAATATTCTTGGGAAACACACTGCATCTTATATGCTTTGTCCTAGAATTGTGGTTCCTCAGGAACCCTCCCCCTCTTCCAATTCTCCTCTGAACAATATACTATTTCTGGGCAACCAATACTATTTTTAAAAATATAAAAGAAATGTAAGATTTTCTAATGCCATAGAGGAGTGCTTTGTAATCTTGACCATTAGGATCATAGGGTCATAGGAAGTGACCCTGGATGTCATTTAGTCCAGCTGCTTCATTTAACAGAAGAACAGTCTAAAGTCTGGAGAGGCAAAATGATTGTCTAAGGTCACACAGTTAAATGTAGAGCAAGGATGAGAATTTGGGCCTTTTCAAATTCTCATGAATTATTCCTCTTTCACTGATTCCTGTGCAATCTATTTTTTAATACCATGTACATTGTCTGCTTCCATATAACTTGCAATTGAATTATTAGCCAAAAGAAGAGTCTTTAGTATTCCATCAACCTTGCATCAGTCCAGATGAGATAACCAACCATGGTTTATGTTTCTAAGTACATGTGATATGGTTGTGAATTTCACACTTGACTAACCAGCTAGACATGTATGAGAGCCACAGGCAAGGATAACTTGATCTCTTGTGCCTACTGTGCAAATTTATGAACACTGGGAGTAAATCCAGGTAAACTCTAACAACATGTCACTTAACATCAATTACGCATCACTGGCCACTTAGCCAGTGGCCCACTGAAAATTATAAAGCCCAATTACTTCAAAGTTTTTGAGCTTATGAAATATGTTTAATTGCCTAAAACCATCTTCTCATGGTGGGTAATTTAATATAGTGATCTAGACTTCTACCAATGTGTTAATTATGCACATTTTGTGATTTAAGAATCTATTCAACCAATTGTATGGAATAAAGAATTGTAAACTTATAATGAAACATTTCTATTCAAGAATATATTTGACATTATACTATAATATCCTGGAGATATTAGGAAATAATTGGAATAACACTGACACTGTTGTTACAAATAGTAATCCTTTGTCAAGGACAAAATTTTTAGAAACTGTAGCCTTTTGTTAAATACATTTGTAAACAGAAAGGCACTCTTGGGTGGCTTGTGCAGAATTCTCACTTATGCCTTAATTCCTTCTAAAAGAAAATTTCTTTTCATTATAAAGTACTATAAATTCACTTTTGGAATTACAGGAATATCAAAAAAGTTCTAAGCATCTAAAGATGAAGCATTAAAATGTGAAGATTTCGCCTCCCGCTCTTTGGATTTTGAAAGGTATTATATATAGACTTGTGATTGTACTGTATATAAAAATTTGCATTTTTAACTCAAAAACCCTATAATTTATGACTCACAGATAATGCCCCTCATAGGCAGCTCGGTGTATAGGAAGATGCCCTGCTCGGTTAGGTACATTTCCACTTCCTCCATATTCCAGCAGGAGGGAAATGCAGTCAGGATTGCCACCTCCTGCTGCCTCAAACAGCACCGACGCCCCATCATCCGCCAGAGCAAGCACATCACCACCTGGCAGAATAAAACGTGGCATAATCATAACTGGATGGTATTGTTTAATCAATCCCCTAAAAAACAACCTCTTGAGTTCCTTTCTGGTTAGGACTTAAAAAGTATGAAATTAAGGACCTCCATGTTTGCTGTATTTTCAATCAACACTCATGCATGCAGCATGCTTCGTTTTATTAGAAAATCTTTAGGCCAAAAAACAGAGAAATGACATCAATTTTTATGATGGGTAAATTCTTCCAAAAAAAGTCTCATTAGACTTTTTAATTTAAAGACAATAGCCTTTTTGGGTTTTGTTTTGTTTTATTTTGAGACGGAGTCTCACTCTGTCGACTAGGCCGGAGTGCAGTGGTATAATCTCAGCTCACTGCAGCCTCTGCCTCCCAGGTTTAAGCAGTTCTCCTTCCTCAGTCTCCTGTGTAGCTGGGATTACAGGCATGTGCCACCACAGGGTTTCACCATGTTGGCCAAGGTGGTCTCCAACTCCAGGCCTCAAGTGGTCTATCCACTTTTGCCTCTCAAAGTGCTGGGATTACAGGCATGAACCATGGCACCCCGCCTACTCTATTTTAACTTAACAAATACTTAGGGTTAATAAAGTATTAACAAATACTTTATTGCCCTCTATGTGCAATCAGTGTGTGCGATCCTAAAATGAATGAGTGTGACTACTCTAAGGAGCTTAGAGGGGAACTGAAACAAAATATCAGACAGCACAAACTGTATGATTTTCCAGTGACAATAGGACAAGGAGACATGATGTAGAGGACAGAGCCCCTGCGGCTTATGGTGAGAGCTGGGGACAAGCCGTTTACTTCCATGCACCTCCAACTCCACATCTGTGAATGATTAATACAGCCTACTTCACACGGCTTATTTGATAATTAAATGTGGTTGTATTGGGAGACCTCAAAAACGTTAGTCTTTTTCCCATAGAGAATCACTGGGAATCATGTGATGCTAGCATTCATTTGCAGATGAGGACACTGAGGGCCAGATATTTAAGGAACAAGGCTAGGGCCTAGGGCCTCACATGAATAATAGCTCATCCAGTTTAGGAGTTAGATCTCCTTAACTCATGGTTCTGTAGTTGTATAAAGGAGGGCAATGTCACAATCTGTTGTGAAGAATTAGGAAAGGATGTAGGGACGTGCTTCAAGAGACTGACTTTGCTGAAGAAATGAAGGCAAAGACCTGACTGAAACCCAGAGAGAAGGAATGCAAGATATGTTTCGGAATACTGCTTGTGTATTTTGACTGGAGTATAGGATGCAAGATGGGAGCAGTAAGGAATAAATGTGGTAAAACAATTGGACATTATTTTTTTGACTAGTTGACACTATGGTAGCTGCCCTTTAGGGAGAGGAACCAAGTTGCAGTATTTACTATGATTCTCTGATGGGAGACTAGAAACCCAGAAAATGGTTAGAAAGCATTTGCATTGGTCCAGGGAGGATTAAGGGACCTGACCAGGATGGCAGATAGATTGTAAGGAGAGGACAAGAGAAATGCTACAGGACTTTGCAACTGATTGGATTTAAGAAAGCTGGTGATGGAGGAGTTAGAGATCATGATGAGGGAAATTGTCACATCAGAAAAGTAGAAAAACAGGAGGAATTCAGTTTAGGAACAGATAAGCCTGAGGCCCTGATGAGCCAACTATATGCAGATTGAACTGTCCCTAGAGAGAGCAATCAGGACTGGGCTAGTAGATTTGTAGGTCACAACATATAGGGCTTAGCTGAGTTGTAGAGTAAGGATTTATTGAGGCATCAGATATCTGATGCCAAGTTCCATTCAGGAGAGGAAGACGATCTCCCCTAGTTACATTCAGGGGAGGAAGAGTGAGGAATATCAAAAAGGAGAGCTTGAGAGGCAGGACAAAAGTCAGAAAACAGTAACTCCTTTTCACATACCTTTGTGGATTAGATGTTCTAACACATCGCAGTGACCAAACTCGGCAGCAACGCCTAAGGGTGTGACTCCAAATCCATCTCTCAGGTGGACATTGCCTCCATGTTTTAGCAGCAGAGATATGATATCTTTTCGGCCTTGCTTGGCAGCTTCGTGCATTGCTGACCATCGCTTGACGCAGGGCTGGTCTAGGCTAGTGTTGTGTTTGATCAGAGTCGATACCATGTCATAGGAGCCCCTTTTTACAGCTTGAAAATGATTTTTAAAAACAACAGTAAGTATATTAACACAAATACTTTAGATGGCATAAACTAATGACTGAATTTAATATTGAAATAGATATTAGCTAGTATTCTCTTCTACAAAGAAAAGAATGTAGTTCTCATATCCCTTCTGTTTCTCATATCCAAGTTTATATTTGTGAAATATAAGTTTACAAGATGACACTACATTTCTTTAAGATCTGGAGGAGGGGTAACAGTTTCACAGAAAACACATCACTAGGATAGAATGCTGTGCGCTCTCTGTCTAAACTTTAATTTCTTCACCAACAAAATGGAAATAACATTTGCTGTTGGATTGCACAAATTAAATAATGTATGTAAAATTATCAGTATATTACCTAGTATGTAAAAGGAGCTCAGTAACTGACTATTATATCATTATATCATTCTTAGGACCCAGGAACCTCATATGTAAATAATGTTCATCAGTTTTTCCCCTATAGAAACACTTTCCCAATCCCACAAAAGATAGCAGTAAGTATTGAATGAACTTCTCTTTCTTATTTTATTTATTTATTTATTTATTGAGACAGAGTTTCGCTCTTGCACTCCCAGGTTGGAGTGCAATGCCACAGTCTTGGCTCACTGCAACCTCCACCTCCTAGGTTCAAGTGATTCTCCTGCCTCAGCTTCCTGAGTAGCTGGGATTACAGGTATGCACCACCAAGCCCGGCTAATTTTGTATTTTTTAAAATAAAGACTGGGTTTCTTCATGTTTGTCAGGCTGGTCTCGAACTCCCGGCCAGGTGATCCGCCCACCTCGGCCTCCCAAAGTGCTGGGATTACAGGCTTGAGCCACTGCACCCGGCCTCTCTTTCTTATATTTTTAATGGATGATTATCAATAAGATTGTTTAGAATCTACATAGGCTAGCTGTTCCCAGTGGGTGAAGTAAGTGGCAGTTAATGTAGTACAATTAAGGAAGTTCACCAAATTAGATATCTCTCTCCCTCTCTGCTCATCTGTAATGACTGACATTATACAGTTAAAAGGTTTTTCCCTTTCTGGATTATTAAGAGATTGTCCCCATTTAGATGTATACAATTCTTAAAATGTAGCTTTTTTTTCTTGTAAGTAAAATCTATTGACAAATAGATTAGGATGAGTGCTACCCCCTGCAAATGAAGATGTACACACTTACATTCACTCATTCATTCATTCACTCTCATTTATTATTCAGTTAATATGGCTGGCTCTACGAAAGGCTCTGTGTTACACACTGTGGACCACAGGAAGAAGAGACAGATCTGGATCTCACTCATAGAGTTTACAGCCTAGAGAAGAAGCCTACGCTACCTACTATGGAAAGACAGACTCAAAGTCTGGGCCTATCCTGGGGAACACAGAAGGAAATGTGAGGCTGCATCGAACATTCTGGAGTAACCAGGAGGCAGATCACAGAAAGGATCTAACGCCAAGGCAGGGAGAGCAGCTCCCAATGTGGCAATGAAAGGATGAAGATAAACTTTGCCTACTTCATTTGGGAGCAGGCAAGCCATCCCTGCGAAGATTCCATTTTTTCTCCTGCTCCTTGTCTAAAGTAGAACCTGTTGACAAATGCCTCTCTCCGAATTGCCCAACTGTCACTGACAGCTCTAATTACAGGGAATTACCTCATGCTAGCTGGTGTTATTGCAGAGCAAACATCAAGTAAGCTAAACAAACTAAGCGAAACATGTCCTCATTGATCTTGCTCTGATGGCAGTTTTTCTAATTAGGAAAAAAAAGTATCAAAGTAATGAGCCTCTTCCCTCATAATCTTTTTACCTTTTGTCTGACTCAGAAAACATATTGATTCATATTAATGGTTTCTCTTCATGAAAATAACAGAATAAATGGGTCATCTTCAACTTAAAATAGTTTTTAAAAAAATCAAAACTTCACTTCCAATTTAATTTTTTGAAATTAAGAATGTACTTCCTATAGAAATAATGCAAATGGTAGGAAACCCCTTCCAAGCTATTCCATGAAGACATTCTTAACCAATAAGTGACTGAAATAATGAAAACTCCTAAGGCACAGTATTGATGTAACATAACTGATTAAGTAAAATACTAAGTTGAAAATGACTTGTTTTACATATGGACATATATATATGTTTACATAGTATATATAAAATTCTTTTATCTAGAACTTAAAATTCTAAAATTTAGAATTTAAAATTCTTTAGAGTTTTTTCAGAAATGTTCAAAGTCTTTATTAATTTTTTAAAATTTATAGCTTCAATAGTAATACTTAAAGAAAACTGACCTTAAATTGAAGGGTTTAGGGAATTCTATTAAGAATTTTGCATAGATGATAGGCAAGGGTTATTGATTATATTGACAGGGACTGGAGATTAAAAGAGGAAATGGAGTGAAGAGAATATATTGATTGGTAAAAAGAAAATGTCTGAAGCAAAATGAGCCAATCTGTACAGGCTATATAGATGGCATAAGGCCATCAGGAATGGAGGGCAGTGGGACTGAGATGTCATCCCAGGCGGTTCCCTGAGCATCCTCCTTACTCTGGGCTCCACTGGCCAGGATCAGCTTGTGGCTATCCAACTAGGGAAAGGTGACACCAACTCCAGGGGGGTGGGCAGAGGAGGAGTCCAATGCAAAAACCTTTAATAAGTGTCACATCCTCACAAATCAGATACCTACCACTCAGCAAGTAACTGTATAACATGACTAAAGTGTATCAAAGTACCTTAAATAAGGAAGGGACAAATGACTGATAAGGAATAAGGGCCCTAGGCCGGGTGCGGTGGCTCAAGCCTGTAATCCCAGCACTTTGGGAGGCCAAGGCGGGTGGATCACGAGGTCGAGAGATCGAGACCATCCTGGTCAACATGGTGAAACCCCGTCTCTACTAAAAATACAAAAAATTAGCTGGGCATGGTGGCACATGCCTGTAATCCCAGCTACTCAGGAGGCTGAGGCAGGAGAATTGCTTGAACCCAGGAGGCGGAGGTTGCGGTGAGCCGAGATCGCGCCATTGCACTCCAGCCTGGGTAACAAGAGCGAAACTCCGTCTCAAAAAAAAAAAAAAAGGAATAAGGGCCCTAGAGGGAGCAAAAGTGATTTTTTTCTTGACCCTCTCAGGTTATCTCATAAATAGAGATAAGGTTGCTGGCATTAGGATAAGAAAAATAAAAATGGCATTGTACAGACAAAAAGAAGAAATACTTTTTTCCCCCATATCTCTCCTCTACAAGTTAAGGGACTCTGAATAGGAAATCTCAGGCCCATAGATTCAAGAACAAACTGAATAAGGGCCATGGATAATCCATTTTCCTGTAAAACCTGTGAAGACTTGTCATGGGTTCTACAGGAAAGGTGCTGAATAAGGTAACCCAGGAAAAGCCCCTCTTCCCCAGTTTTGTGGCTGATGAGGATGCACATGAGCGTGTCCAGCATATTAACTTCATGGAGACTTTAGTTCTCTCTTGACTTTACCACTTAGTTTTTAAAATATATCCAAATATTAATTCCATGTAAATTCTGATAACTTAGTGATAGAGTTCCTTTCCTACACCTTAGATATTGCCAGCTTAGAGAGTGAAACCAACATATGCAACTTTGAAATGCATGTAGATGTTTACTGCTCCATTATAGGCCTTAAGCATTAAAGAAAAATTTAAATGAAGCCAAAAGAAAACAAAGGAGTGATAATCATGGCTTAGTTGTCCTTTAAGAAATAAGTGGATTGAAACTAACAAGTAGATAATAATTCTCTGTTTGCAAAGTGAAGCAGTATACGATTCTGTCCTTTTTTTTGTTTTGCAGAAATTCAAGGTGATCTATAGAAACAACACAGATGTTGTTGCAAATACTCTGTGGCCTATTCTGGCCTTTAAATAATACAGGTCACATTACTAGTGGTGAGTCAACACCCACAGGTATGTCTTCTGCTTAATGTCTTGAAAGCCTGCTCAGGAAAAGAGTTCTGATTTATTTATAAAAAGTGTCATGTTACTGTGATTTAAAGGCAGGCTAAAACATACCCAGAGACTATGATTTGTTTTTCAGTATTTATGCTTCCTCTTTTCCTTTTAACCACAGAGGCCCCAAGTATTTAGCTGGCCACAGACCATCCAGGTAGACACTAAATGTCCTGGCCTCCCTCGGGCCTCCCTTGCTCCAAGGTGTGGCATTGTGACAAAATCTGAACTAATGGGATATGAGTGGAAGGGCCATGTGCACTGTCCAGGTCATCTTTTTAAATTGAAGATGGTTTCCTAGGGCTTCCTCTTTCCTCCCTCCTGCTTCCTGGAAAATGGTGACATTCGGAGCAACCTCGGAAGCACACTGTAATGTTGATACAGCCACCCTGACAACCGTGGGCCACCCTGCAATGTGTGTGACAGAAATGACTTCTTTCTCTTTAAGTCATTCTTATTTGTTTGCTTTGTGTATCTGTCTTTGGTTTTTGTTGCAGAAGATTTGTCTGTATTCTAACTATATGGATCAGATTGTTTTTCCCATCTTAACTGAATTTGTCAAGGCTGAAAGCTCTGACAAGAGTAGGTAAGAAGGAACCAGGCCAAACTGACACCACACTGTGGCAACTCTTTTCATGGAGCAAGGTGTGTCAGGGCAGAATACCTGCCTAGGAGTCTTCCATGCCTCTGTCTGCTGATGTTCCCCTATACAACCCTCAAGACAATCCAACGGCAAGGTTCTTTGAAGGCTTCACAGATTCACTACTTTTTTATTCTCCCAATTTGGTTTAAATATATACTTAATTACAGCATTTATAACACCAGTTTTCCATTTAAATTGTATCTAACTCTCCTCCTGGACTCTGAGAGGAGGAAGATTAATCCATTCATCTTTATATCCACACTACCCAGACAGCCTCTGGCTTAATGTGACTTCTTAATATATGTTTGTTGCATTGATATTGTTCAATCAGTGCCATCAAATGTAAATGTTTAATGTTCATGATTTATCCAAGTTTGCTTAACAATATTCAGGTCTTCTTAATATTCAAGTTGTTTAGGTTGGTTGGTTATTTATTTATTTATTTATTTATTTATTTAGTGATTCCTCAGTGAACAGGAGCTGTGATGGTTCTTAACTAGCTATGACCTTTAATGTCTTCCTCTATGATTGCTGGTAAATAATCTTACGTTCTTTCTTCCCTCTCCTCCTGCGCTTCTTCCCTCTCCTCCTCCTGCCACACACAGACAACTTTATAATGGCTCTCCCCTCTTGAGCCTCGATTACATGTGAGAGCTTTTATATATTTTTTTCTCTAATTTTTAATCACAATTCTGCATGGTAGGTGTTGTATTTCCATTTTATACATGAGAAAACTGAGGCCCATGATTGCAATTCACAGCTAAGATTTAAACCCACTGATCTCATGTGTGAATACCAAATTCTGACTCCACCACCCTGTGTCTCTAAGAGAAAGGAAATGTTATCTTTGGGTCATTTGGAGTTTATCTTCCTTCTCTCTGCTTTCACAAACAGACTTACCAATCCTTACTGTTGAACAAATAGCAAGATATACAAGACAGCCGAAGGTGTCTTGAATGTCACCTTCAGAGTTCCCACTGATCCTTGTTGTGTCACGGTGTACCCCTCTGTACACTGTATGTATGCTGTATTTATACAGCACACGTGCTACGGGCCGCATCTGTGTACTCAGAATCTGCGGACTCCCCTTCCTCCTAGCTTGACCTGATCAGTCTGTCGTGAACTTGATGTCTCTCTTTAGAATCTTTTTCCATCTCTTGCTTCTGGCTATATATTGCACATGCAACCCTCCTTACACCTGGATCCTACCTAGAGAATATTCCTTTAAAATTGGTACCTCTGGCTTCATAAAACTAATTAAGATCCCTCCTGGTTAGTTGCAGTCTCTACAACCGGATACGGAAGAATATAGCCATCTTTCATATTTGACATCCTTGTGGAACAGGAAAACAAAATCACAGGACAGAAGACACGGGGTTAGGCAAGTAGCTCAGGGAATGGAAGGAACTGAGATCACAGTCTTAGCCATTATACAGTGGTTTCCAATAAATACTTATTATTTGTTTTAAACTATAAAAGCTCTAGAAAAAAAAAGTCATTTACCAATCAGAAGGGGGGTCTCTCCTTTGTCATTTCTGGTGTTGGGCCATACTCCCTTCTCCAGTAAAGTTCTTACATTTTCCACCAGACCAGCTTTGACTGCCAAAGTCAAAGGTGTTTCTCCATCACAGGTCTTGAATTCCCAGAGTGTCTTATAGGATGCTGTGACATGAAAGCATTATGTTGAAAAGTTGAAAATACTTACTTACAGGATATCCCACAAATCAGAGCAACTCAATATGATATACAACAGATTGAGCAAAGTCAATGGAGGAAAATGAAAAGACTTTGACAAAAGTTTACCAAATGAGGATAAAGTAGATGCACATGGACTTGCTAATCAAATTGACAGCTAGAAAACCAAAATCTGTTTCTGGCTGCTTTTTGAAAATGGCATGCTAAGTCTCATTTCTTGATACATTACAAAACAATGCTTCAGTTCTTTGTATTATTATTTATATTGTAACTGAAATTTTTTTTTTTTTGTCAAATGAAGTCTCTGAATGTGGGAATGAGAATGTACTTGAATGTAGGTATCACTGTGGCAAAATGATCCTCAGCATCATTTATATCAGTCTGTCTAGCTGTCTAGCTTTCTAGATGGCTGGCTAATTATCAATTATGTATTGTTCTCTCCCAGAACATAGAGCTGTTACACAGCAGTCAAAGTTGAAAGATAGGGCACTCTCAAAGTGTTCTGTAAGATGCTGAGATATGAAAACACTGTGTTAGAACATAAAAGCTATTGTTAATATTTAACACTAGCTTGATTTACCACAACATTTTTTAATGCTTACATTATGAAAACATCAATGTAATATAAAGACAAATATTGTCAGTACTCCCTGCTGCACTATATAAGAATCATTTGGAAACTGTTAACTCAAGAGATAGTTCAAAATGAAAAATTTTAAATTGACTTCCAAAAGAAGAGTTTAATATATGACTCAATTAATTCATGATATATACAAAATTTTATCACCTTTTTGTGATAACCACATCTTTCTACCAACCTGTGTCTTATTCGTAGGTAAAAGGATGCAAAAGGTAAACCCCGAATGTCAAAAAAGTGCTAATTTTTGTACTCTGAGTTTAAAACATAGATGCTGCCTTTTTCAAATTCCAAATAATATTTTAATCTGTTTTTTCTTTCTGCTAGTTATGTTCATGGAAAACACTTATAACATCAACATACCAACATTCTTGCTCTGGTTTGGTCAAACAAGTTTTATGTTCTCTTACCATCCAGAACAATCTCAAGTATTTGTTGAATGGGTTGGACAACAGCTTCATGCAATGGAAACCATCCTTTTTCATCAGCTTCATCCATTGCATATTTATATTTTACATACTCCTGGAGCTCAAGAATGTGACCTAAATTAAACACATGGACTGATAACTAATCTCTGTTTTTGCAAGGTGGAATCTCCAATTCATCCCACTGTAGATAGTACACCCATTTACCTTGTTTTATGGCCTCCACAAGTTTTCTGTTTTGACCGCTTAGGGGTACAAATCTATGCAATAAAGAAAGATCATATTTATACTAGTACTATATTTCAAGGAACCGAACATTTTAATTTATACTGAATTTTTAAACTTAATAAGATCCAAAGGAGATGCATACAACTGATTTTATCTACTTAAAAAAGTAAATGTATGGGAGTCAGATACAGAGTTTATTTATGATGCATTGATCTAAGAATATTAGTGAAGATGGCAAAGTACAAGATTACGATGCTGTCTCTGAGATATCGCAAAGCAATAAAAAAGAAGTAAACAATTGGAATCAGTCAGAAGAGCTAAGGTTCAGATCATAGCCTGATTGTGTGATTCTGCGGAGGCCAATTAGCCTTTCTGGTGTGGGTTCTTCACCTGCAAAATGATGGACTTAATAGAAAGATCTCTAGGGCTTTTTCCAATTTTAAAAACTCTATGCTCAAAAAATGTTTATTGCTTTGAACTTAATAATTGCTAATAAGATACTTACTTGGGAGCTTTTGGTCTAAACTACATATAACAGTTTTAGGGTTTTAAATCAACTGTACCCAAGTGAAAACAGGCAGGGCATTTACTAAACAAACCCCCAATCACTGGGCCAGCAGGTTATGATTTAAACCCTCATGAAAGTTTTCCGGTGTGTGTGTTTATTAAGCGGAAAGAAGGAATTCCATAACAAATTTACTTAACTCTGTTAAGCAGAAACATCTGCTAGTGTACCACGGTTGTGAATGCCTTCCAGGAAGCTCTAAAGTTCTAAAGCAGGCATCCCCAAACTACGGCCCACAGGCCGCATGTGGCCCCTTGAGGCCATTTATCCGTCCCCCCCCCACCTCCCCGCACTTCAGAAAGGGGCACCTCTTTCATTGGTGGTCAGGGAGAGGAGCACAGTATGTGGCGGCCCTCCAACGGTCTGAGGGACAGTGAACTGGTCCCCTGTGTAAAAAGTTTGGGGACGCCTGTTCTAAAGCTTGTTGGAGATAAGGGAGAAATTTCAGACCAGAAATTTAAATGTACTATGTCTATTTTGTAAAAGCTCAAAAGTAAAAATTTTCGAACACTGGATCTATTCAAAAGTACTACTAAATTCCAGAATACAAGATTTTAAATATTATAACCAAAAGTAAAAGTAGTTTATTTCTATCAGACGTATAATGCATGCTTTTTAAGAAAGAAATTTACATTTTTAGTTTTAGACTCAATAACTCCAACCTACATAATGCATCAATGATATGTATATTTTAATTTATTAATTCTTGTCATTTGGATAGTAATCAAATAGGTGGTAGTTTGTATATTACTTTGTCATATAAAATAAAAGCCTACAACTCTCTCTCATTCATTAATAGGCTAGGTGGCTTAGCATTATTCTTCATATTTTAAACATATAAAAATGGATTATGTTACTTATAAAGGGTTAGCTGAATCAGTAGCAGAATGAGCTCTGGAATACAGACCTCTGTATACCAACCTGTCTATGTATTGGTTGTATAAACTGTACTTGCAAATATGTTCAAACTACTCATTGCCTTTTTTGAATCCATATTAATTTAGAAAGTAGGCAATTCTGTACCACCGAATTCGTCTAGGATTTTTCCACATAAGGTTTTTCCTGTTTCCACAGGAGGTGAGAATTTGTGGAAGATCCAATTGCTAAAACTTAAGCACAGTGGCCCTTGGAAAGCTGCTAGATTCCCTATCAGAAAGGAAAGGTCAATTTCCTAGAGGAGGAATTAGGAAATGGTGTTTATTTTATCTTACAACAAAATGAATGCCATAAATAAAGTTTGCTGAGGATGGTTGATTTGAATACTACCTTTCAGGATAAAGTACAGTCTTGCTGGCTTCAATGGATTCTTGAATACTTAGCTGAATATCATAACTTGTAAGATGGTCTTCATCAGGGTCATCAGTAGTATCCATTCCTGTGTATAATTTTGAGAGACACGTTCTTAACAAATGACCCGAAACAGCACATAGAGTTAACATGAAAAATGCGTGTTGAAAAACTAAAATGCAGCCGGGTGCGGTGGCTCACGCCTGTAATCCCAGCACTTTGGGAGGCCGAGGCAGGTGGATCATGAGGTCAAGAGATCTAGACCATCCTGGTCAACATGGTGAAACCCCGTCTCTACTAAAAATACAAAAAATTAGCTGGGCATGGTGGTGCGCGCCTGTAATCCCAGCTACTCAGGAGGCTGAGGCAGGAGAATTGCCTGAACCCAGGAGGCAGAGGTTGCAGTGAGCCGAGATCGCGCCATTGCACTCCAGCCTGGGTAACAAGAGTGAAACTCCGTCTCAAAAAAAAAAAAAAGAAAACCTAAAATGCATTTTTTCCTTTCCCTGGTTAACAAATACAAATGCAGGTAACATTTTAATCCACATTACATGTGAAGTCCACTTTATTAACTTAAATGGTCTAACTGTTGAAACCTTTAATAACCTGCCTTTGAGCATTTGCACTTCCTAACTTTTGACTTTTTTTTTCAGTAATGACTGCAGTTGGGCTTATAAGAATTCACTTTTTCCTGAGTTTCTGATTGATGCCAATTTTTCTCAGAGAGTGTGTACATAGCATATTAAAATCTTACAAATTGACCCAATGAGGACAAGATGGATGGTGGCTGTAATGGAGAACAGTCTCATCCTTTTACATGCCTTATAAACCAGCAATGGTCAGCTGCAAGGCCTGACTGGTCTCAGAGCATCATTTGAACATTGTGATAAGGACCATTTAAACTCCATCCATAGACCAAAAACCAGCCCTCCTATAGAGTCCCAATTCACTCCCTTATACAGTTCTATTACAAGCCACTGCTCTTGACAGGCCCATCTCCCTTAAGATAATACAGAAAAATGTAGATTATTCTTCATTTGCTTATTTCTCCCAAATATCAAATTAGAAGAATGAATTTACTATTTTACTCTTTACTATTTGAATTTGCTATTTACTATTAGAATGAATTTACTATTTTACTCTTGAATGTTGAATCAATTGCTTTATCTTATTTAGAGAGGAAATTTAGTAAATATAGAAATCAAAATATTTCTATAACTGAGTTGACTGGCAAATACGAAATTATCTTTGATTGATGGTACATACTTTTCAAGCCTTTTATAGTCTTTGTATGAAATTTTATTTTATAGTATGTCTTCTCAAGGAGAGAGAAACAAAAGAATGTTCTGCACACAATTTCCAAAACACAGTTGACACATGATTTACCTCCTCTCATTCTTCTCCAAGACTGGAAAATCTCAAACTTTATACCCGCTAACAGCCAAGGCCTCTAACTTGTGGACAGACTGCGCATGAACTCAATGGCAATATTATGATTTAGTTGTTCATTGTTCTATAGCAGTGGCCTTAATACCACCTCAGAACAAAAGGTATAGAATAGTGCCAGTGTTCAGAGACCACACACGAGATAGTCACCATGCTCCACCAAGAATGTTCCCTCACACTGTGGTATCTCAGTCTCCTTAAAAGGCACCCTAGGGATCTTATTCACCAAGTAGATGTAAAAATGTTATTTTGCTTTTCATTTACTGTTTATTTAGTTATTGTCTGTCTCCTCTCCTTAGAACGTAAAAGCAGGGAATTTGGAATTAGTCTGTGCCCTCAGTGCCAAGAGAAGCATCATCTCCTGGTTCATTCTCTCTAAATATGTGTTGAATGAATGAATGAATGAATGAATGAATGAATAAGTGAGCACTGAAATGTAATCCAGGCTCCTCTTTGTTCTCAGAACTGACCGTTTCCTTTGGATATGGAGTTGTTGTGTTTATCAACTAAACAAATTTGATTGTTCACTCTACCTGCTTTCATTTGTCTCTCTTCTGTTCTTTTATATCATATTCCTCTTCATTCATGAGACCCTCCCAGCTGCCCCCCACCCATGGCTCACACTGTATCAAGGCTGGCACAAGACTTTCCGCTCATGGAAACCCGTGGTGTAATTCTTCAGTTCCTCTCCAGCCATCTTCATCTGTGAATATCTCCTCTTATGTAATATTTTTCCAATGTCTGGGTTTATATTCAACTCATTCTGTATTTGCTTTACAAGTTCTTTACATACTTGTGCTTGTGTTTTCACTTGGACCATTAGTTTTCTGAGGGGAAACAAAATCTCTTTTTGTTTTTCTTTCTACCTCTTCTCTCTGTTACTACTCCTTGTCAACTATAGCAAACAGCTGCTCTCAGTGGTCACTGGAATAAAAGTTGTTGACTCATTACTAGCAGACGAGTATTGAGTTCGTCAGCCAGCACCAGTAGATGACAAAGTTCAACCCATGGCCTTGCCTGCTGACTTTCTCAGTGATATTACTGGGGTGACAGGGGGATTGTATGGCTCTGGGATTAGTAACAGGATACAGAGTCTTTCACCTGTTTAAATCACCAGATTAAATCTAACCCTGTCTGAAGTTTGGGCTTTCAGTGTATGAGATAGCACAGGCTTCACAGAGAACTGAGCTGGTCTATGTAAAGTTTTTTATTTTAATGTTGTTTTTTTTTTTTTAATTTTTAACTACTATCACAAAGGAAGTTACCTAGGTTCTTACTGTTTTGTATCTCTAATGAGGGTAGGGTGAAAACGATGGGAACACTCTTACTATGCAGAACAACTCCAATTCAGCCCAGGTGTCTCCAGCCTTTTCCTGAAAGCTTGGGATGAAGTGAAGATCTGCATGCAGGAGTACTAAGGTGCCAGACAGTCAGTCACAGGAGCATTACTGGAGTGGACCTAAAGACATCAAGACACAATGATAAAGGCAAGAGGAGAGTAACTGATTTATCCAAACCTCACATCTAAAGTGTCTAGGACTCATTCCAGCTGAGGGCCAGCAACAGTTCATGAGAAATTGTTTATATAAGGCACCACTCAGAAGCATGAGGAAAGGCCAGACAATATTCTGACAGCTTTAAGTTCTATGTATGGGTGTCCCAATTCTCAATCTAGAGAAATTGACTTTTTTTTTTTTTTTGAGATGGAGTTTTGCTTTTTTGCCCAGGCTGGAGTGAAATGGCACCATCTCGGCTCACTGCAACCTCCATCCCAACAGGTTCAAGCAATTCTCCTGTCTTAGCCTTCTGAGTAGCTGGGATTATAGTCATCTGCCACCATGCCCTGCTGATTTTTGTATTTTTAGTAGCCACAGGGTTTCACCATGTTGGGCAGGCTGGTCTCGAACCCCTGATCTCAGGTGATCCACTCACCTCAGCCTCCAAAAGTGCTAGGATTACAGGCCTGAACCACCACACCCCACCTAGAGAAATTGACTCTTAATAATAATGTGCCATTTAACATTCAATCTTCTTCCAGGGAAGACCACTAGAGAAATCATTTGTTCTCCATAAGTAGCTAATTTACAAAGTAATTGATGCAATCATATTTTACAATCAGCCTCTTCATTTAAAGTACTGGTTAACATTGCCTATGGTCATGAAAACATTTGATGAAAGCTATGGATTCTCCCTTCAGAGGGACACCCATCCACTCCAAATTTTGCATGCAATTTTAGGGAACTTACGGAATCTCAGATATTTTTTCATGTTCTCCTGGTAAAGAACCACTGAATTAAGGATCCCTAAATGCTAAATGCCAAATATATTCCTCAGTTATCAATAAGTGTTGGTTTATTTCACAGATAGGCTAAGTTTAATCCTTAATTCAGATAGTGAGAAAAGGGAAAGCTTGGTTATCATGTAAAATTTTTAATACATTTGGCAATAGTAATAATAACAATAAGTTATCAAGTGCTTGCTTGGTTTCAAGCACTGTATAAAACATTTTGTATACATTACCTTGTTTTAAATCCTCATTCCAATTCTATATTACAAGTATTATAGATTCACGAGGTTTAAAAGACCCACCAACTGTCCTAGAACTAATAAGTAGACTCTGGACCAGGCAGGCATACCTTCACTTTTAAGGTCTTTCAGAAGTTAGAGGAAAATATCTCCCAGTCTGTTGCCTTTAAAAGAAAACACCGTGATCTTGCTTTTAACAGCCAGCTTTTGATGACAATCACTTCCAAAAATAAAAAATAGCTTCCAGGGACACATAAATCTTTTTCTTTGACTCCATGCAATAAGGCTTTATGTTACTTAGGGTGGTCTGAGGTGTCCTAAGCTTACCTTCATTCTGTACTTTTTGCCTTGGAGTCTAAACATCATGGTCCAAACCACAGAATCAACCTTTCAGTCTGTGCCTGACTGAAGTGGTCAGGAGGTTGGTAATGTTGCAAGGTATGATTCAGGAGTGAACATGAGCATACGACACCTCTTTGCCTCGGTTTTGCTAAACTGCCTCCAAACCATGATCTGAGCTAATGCCTTCCTGTAAAGGTAGTTAATAAATTTTTAACACCCATCAGACCTTCCTTTGAAATGCAGTAGCTCCCACAGCACAGAACCAAGGTTCTTCCTTTCCCATAACAAGGACGAATACAACTTTGTTCCTCGTGAATTGTTCAGTTGGTTTACTCCTGCTTACATGCAGATCTGTTTACCCTCTCTACCCTCACACTCTGTCTTGGGCATCACAAAATTAAAACCGTCTCTGAGTCCTAAGCAAGGCTGGCCTTGAGAGTATGCAGAGTGGACAGTTGCTTCCATGGTGCAAGGAAGGGCTCTGTGTCCATAAATAACACACTGCCCCCAGCACCTGTCACATCAGTGTCATTCTATTGCATCCACAAGAGATTCTGTCCTTTAGGGCTTATTGTTCCATCTTCCAGTGTCCCTTTCAAAATTTAGATAGCAACATACTGGCTCCTAGTTTAGAACCAAGATCTCTTGGGATAGTTACTGGAGTACCATGAGGCTGGGAACATGGCTGAAAGTCTAAGGCTAGATTCTAGTGGGAGGTGGTAAGAAGGGACAAGAAAAGGGCATTCAGTAAAATTTGGTTTTCTTTACGATTTTATCCAAGGCTAGCCCAGATAGAAACCCTGGGGTTCTAAAGGAGATGCAAGTTTCTGCTGTGTGGAATGGGGGACACTGATGCCCTGGGAATTCTTCTTTTACCTTGAGCTGCAATGGTTCTTGAGTGTTGAGCTTATCTACTGGAGGTCCCTGAGAGAATCGTCAGGATTTATCCCATCAGAGGAATGGCAAAAGTTAAAAGACATTTTCTTTGTATTTTTTTTTTTTGGTACTGTCAAAAAAATACAGTTGTCATATCCAAAACAACGCTAATTCTCATTTTTATGTACTTTGATCATTTATATGCATACTTTTAAAGATGTGGAGAAATCAGTGAACAAAACAAAATTCTGTTACAACTTTGCTTTTGATTTGCTGGCTGAACACTTATTTTTTAAGAATTGCGTAGTGCAAAGTGGCAAATCATATGAATGGATTCGTTAGGATGATTTAAACAACGGAATCAACTAGTCCCCCAAAAATTTCAGAGAGAAGTGTAACTGTCAGAATTAGGTTTTATGCCACAGTCACAGGTAACTTTTACTTACAAGCAATAAGTTACAGCAATTCCCTCTTTAGGGTATTCACCTTTTCTACCAGAGAGAAATCCTATGCATGATGCGGGGAACTAGATCAGTTTAAGTAGCATCTTTCTTAACAGCACAGTATGTTCTTTTGATAAGTTGAAAACATGCACACACACAGATGAACAATCTTAGTCCAAAAAACAAATGCTACTTTTATGTTACTTCAAAGAAACACAACTCACCATTTTAGAAAAAGATATAAAAGGCAAAACGGTCTGTAGAAACTAAACATGATATCTGGCACGTGCTAAAAATTCAGTATTTACTAAATAAACAAATAACTGTATAATTAAATAAACACAACTCTTAAAATTAGCCTTGTGTTTCCTGTATAGATCATAGATATATTTTTGCTGAATTCTCTTCAAATTTTGTGGCTTCACTGATTGATGCTTATTTTCTATGTAAATATACTAATGATAGAACCTGTTTACTAGTTTTGCTTATCTCTAGTTTCATATTACAAAAGTAAAGACTTTTAATGAAATTAGTATTAGGACTAGTAAAAATAAAATAAAAGCAATAAGAAAAAATAGAGATAAAAGAAATTTTTACTATTGATTTCCAAGTCAGATTTAATTAGAACTTTGGGAGGGTGCATGTTAGCTTTTGAGGACTACACTCACAACAGTTTAGAAAGGAGTTTAGACTCACAAACTCGTAGGTGTCTAGGGGAATATAAACTTACAGAATAACAGACTTGAGTAAGATAGGCCCATGGAGATACAACTTATTAATATATGTGCCCTGATCACAAGTTAGTATGATAAAATGATTTTTTAATTCCTATGCTTTGTCTGTAATTCTACATCTAGGAATCTGTCTTATAGAAGTAATCAGAAGGCCAGGCTTGATGGCTCTCGCCTGTAATCCCAGCACTTTGGGAGGCTGAGATGGGTAGATTGCTTGAGCTCAGGAGTTTGAGACCAGCCTGGGAACGTAGTGAAACCTCATCTCTACAAAAAATAAAAAAATTAATCAGATGTGGTGATATGCACCTGTAGTACTAGCTACTTGGGGGGCTGAGGCAAGAGGATCGCTTGAGCCTAGAAGGTCGAGGCAGCAGTGAGCCAAATTCATGCCACTGCACCTCAGCCTGGGTGATTAATCAAGACTCTGTCTCAAAAACTAAGTAAGTAAATAAAAGAAATAATCAGAGATGTAAAAAAAAGATGTATATGTGAGAATGTTTATCTCATCTATGTTTAAATTGTCAAAATATTAGAAACAACATGAATGTCCCAAAATGGGAAATTTGTCTAAGACATTATCATACACATAAAAAATGTAATACTATACAGTTATTAAAATTCATGTATTTGGCTGGGCGCTGTGGCTCACTCCTGTAATCCCAGCACTTTGGGAGGCCAAGGCAGGAGATCGAGACCATCCTGGCCAACACAGTGAAACCTCATCTCTAATAAAATACAAAAAATTTCCCGGGCATGGTGGTGTGTGCCTGTAGTCTCAGCTATTCAGGAGTCTGGGTCAGGGGAATTGCTTGAATCCGGGAGGCAGAGATTGCAGTGAGCTAAGATTGCACCACTGCACTCCAGTCTGGTGACAGAGCGAGACTCTGTCTCAAAAAAAAATTTCATGTACTTGAAAGAATATTTCATGTTCTATGTAAAGTGTCAGTTTAAGTATGATGTTTATTTAACCAATATGACTAACCACTTTTAAGAAACTAAGATGAAAATTAGCTGGACATGGTGGCGCGTGCCTGTAATCCCAGCTACTCAGGAGGCTGAGGCAGGAGAATTGCCTGAGCCCAGGAGGCGGAGGTTGCGCGGTGAGCCGAGATCGGGCCATTGCACTCCAGCCTGGGTAACAAGAGCGAAACTCTGTCTCAAAAAAAAAAAAAAAAAGAAACTAAGATGGATTTTTCTCCCAACTTTATTGAAATATAGTTGACAACTTAAAATTATATATATTTACCATGTACAACTTGATGATTTGACATGTATGCATTGTGAAATATTCACCACAAATCAAGCTAAGTAAACTATCCATTCTCTCACATAGTTTATCTTTTCCTGGGGTACAGCCATTGTAACAAACAGTATGAAGGTTTCTCAAAAATTTAAAAATAAAACTACCTTATGATCCAGCAATCTCACTTCTGGGTGCATATCCAAAGGGATGTAAATCACTGTGTCACAGAGATATATGCAGTTCCATGTTAGTGGCAGCATTATTTACAGTAGTCAAGATATAGAAATAACGTAAATGTCCATTGACAGATAAGTAAATGAAGAAAATATGCTGTGTATTAACAACGGACTCTTAGCCTTAAAAAAGAAGAGAATCTTGCCATTTGTGACAACATGGATCAATCTAGAGGACACTATGCTAAATGAAATAAACCAGGTACAGAAAGACAAATATTGAGATATTTCTCTTTGGAATCTGAAAAGTTGAAGTCATAGAAAAAAAGAGTAGAATGTTGGTTGCCAGGGGCTAGGAGATGCTGGCCAAGGGGTACAAGTTTCAGTTAACCAGGATGAATAAATTCTGAAAATCTAATGTATGACAATGGAACCGTAGTTAACAATATTGTACTGAATACTTGAAATTTGCTAAGGCATAGATTTTAAAGTTTTCACCACCAATAACAACAAGAAAAGGGAACTAAGATGGACTTTACAAAGGCAAAGCTTACAAAACCCTCTCAGGAAAATTAGCTTGGCATCTACCTCTCAGGGCTGAGCAGGCCAGGAACTTTGGTGATCTCGAGAAGACAGAAGATTGCCCACATGTACAGGAAAGCAAGTAGAACTTGGTGGGGAGAGTTTCTTGGCTTGGGAAGGAGGAGAAATTTGAAAGAGCAATTCATTATCTGAATCACCCAGGCAGAGGCTTCATTAGGTAAGTTATTGTGTCTGTCTGCATGAAACCAAAAGTTTATTTTCCATTTATTAGTGAGTGGCAGCTCCTGAGAAAGGTTTGGCCAGTTATAGACAATAAAAAAGCTACTTTTGGCTTGCACAATTGAGTTGTAGTATGAGTAAAAAATATTTTGACTACATTTACTAGCTGTAGTAACAATAAAAATAATATCTTGGCCGGGCACAGTGGCTCACACCTGTAATCCCAGCACTTTGGGAGGCCAAGACAGGTGGATCACGAGGTCAGGAGATCGAGACCATCTTGGCCAACATGGTGAAACCCCCTTGCTACTAAAAATACAAAAATTGGTTGGGCACGGTGGTGTGTGCCTGTAATCCCAGCTACTCGGGCGGCTGAGTCAGGAGAATCGCTTGAACCAGGGAGAGGGAGGTTGCAGTGAGCCGAGATTGCGCCATTGCACTCCAGCTTGGTGGCGGAGTGAGACTCTATCTCAATAATAATAATAATATTAATATCTCTAGACTTTTAAAAAGTATTATTTTTTTAACTTTCATTTTAAGTTTTATCTTAACTTTGCTATATAGGTAAATTGCATATTGTGAGGGTTTGGTGTACAGAGTATTTTGTCTATATTATTATCCAGGTAATAAGCATCGTACCTCATAGGTAGTTTTTCTATCCTTGCTCTTCTCCTACCTTCGATCCTCAAGAAGGTCCTGGTATCTGTTGTTCCCTTCTTTGTGTTCATATGTACTCAAAGTTTAGCTCCCACTTATAAGTGAGAACATGGGGTATTTGGTTTTCTGTTCCTGTGTTAATTTTCTTAGGATAATGCCTACAGCTCCATCCATGTTGCTGCAAAGGACATGATCTCATTCTTTTTTATGGCTGGCTAGTATTCCGTGGTGTATATGTACAACATTATCTTTATCCAGTCTACTGTCATTGTGCATTTAGATTGATCCCATGTCTTTACTGTTGTGAGCAATGCTGCAATGAACATACATGTGCATGTATCTTTATGGTACAATGATTTATATTCCTTTGGGTATCTATCCAGTAATGCAATTGCTGGATCGAATGGTAATTCTGCTTTAAGTTATGTGAGAAATCACCAAACTGTTTTCCATAGTGGCCAGACTAATTTACATTCCCACCAGCATTGGATAAGCATTTCCTCTTCTCCATAACCTCACCAGCGTCTGTTATTTTTTAACGTTTTCATAATAGCCATTCTGACTGGTGTGTAAGATGGTATCTCATTGTGGTTTTGATTGGCATTTTTCTAATGATTAGGAGTGTTGAGCATTTTTAAAAATATTATTCTTATGCATATACATATAAATATTCATATACATATGCATATATTTCCTCTAAAAAATTCATTCCTGGCATAATGTATTTTGTTCAACATGGCAAAGAATCCTGGCTGGTGCTCAACTCAAATGTTTTCCCCTTCAAAGTGGATTCGAATAATAATGAGTCACTGCATTTTTTCATATCTTGTTTGAAATCATATACAGGCCATTAATTTCCTTCTGTTGGAAGCAGCTGATTGTAATGGTTGAATCTTTGTTTAAACCCTGACCTGCCTGCATTAGCTGCCTGGTTAACTGTGTCTGGTGTTACACAAATAGTCAGTAAACATTGCCTGTTATTACTCTGTGATTGAACTCCTGTGGAATGAAAAAGTAGGATGCTAGTTTTTTTTAAAGTTTTAGTTTCATTCCTCACCCTTGACGAGTCAATCTGACACCCCCGTTTTATTTTCTTCTCCCTGCTTTTCCCTAGAATCACCAAATTTCATCAGGTATAGCCTTACCTGTAAATCTTATTTACAACATGCCCAGCAAGTAATTGTTAGCCTCAGCTTGAACATCAAAGTATCAGGGAGCTTGCTATCTCCATGGCGCTTCTCCTTTAGCCAGGTTTTTTGTTTGTTTGTTGGTTGGTGTTTTTTTAGATGGAGTCTCCCTCTGTCACCCAGGCTGGAAGTAATGGTGCAATCTCAGCTCACTGCAACCTCTGCCTCCCAGGTTCTAGCGATTCTCCTACCCAGCCTCCTGAGTAGATGGGATTACAGGTGCCTGCCACTATGCCCAGCTAATTTTCATATTTTTAGTAGACACGGGGTTTCACCATGTTGGTCAGGCTGGTCTTAAACTCCTGACCTCAGGTGATCTTCCCCCAGCCTCTGAAAGTGCTGGGATTATAGGCATGAGCCACTGCACCCAGCCTAGCCGGCTTTAGCAATTAGAAAAACCAGTGAAGTTGAATCCACCCCTTCAAAATATTATCTGACGATAATGTTTCTAATTCTCTTCTAACAGCTTCTAGTTCTCGTTCTCAGAGCTACACTGACAAACTATTGTTCCTCTGTAACACAGGAGCCCTGTAAATATCCGCCAGGAAGGCTGTCAGGTCTCCACTGAGCCTTTTCTTTCTAAGGCTGTACAACTGCTCTTCCTATAACATGGTTTCATCTCCTGCACCGTCTTGATTACTTTCTTGTGAACACATTGGTTTATCCATCTCTTTCTAAAAGTGACACCGAACCACAGGCTCTGAATATAGCGCAACAGCTACAGTCAGACCAACACACATTTAAGTGTATGTGACCACTTCCCTTTTCTCAAACACTACAAATTTGTTAATTTAGCTCAAGCTCAGATAATAATATTTAGGCTATCATGTTACACACTTGATTTAGACTCCAGTATCTAAAGAATTCTACAAATCGTATGTTTTCCCCACACTGCTTTCTGTGCAATTTTATGCAGGACTCTATTGGACTCTATTCTTAGTACGTTTTATCTTTTTTCAATTTGGCTTTTATTTCCTTCTGCTAAAATTAAATGCATGTTCTAGCTCTCCAAGTATTGTTTGATTTGCTGACTTAATAAGCATGCCTTCTGTATGTCCTTAAGCTCCACTGATAAAGACAAATATTGAAAACAAATTGGCACAGGACAGAAGCCTCTGTGTTGACGTTGATCTATTATTTAGTGCCCTCCCAGAAAAGCCATCTATCCAGTTACAAATCCTCTTAAAGATACCACCACCTAGTATTAATGTCTCCTTTTTGATAACAAGACCATCATCAAGGAATATTGTCAAAAACCTTGGTAAAATACGAATGCACAGTATCTATGATACTACATTCCTCTGCTCTGCTAATCAAAAAGACAAAAAAGAAGAATTAACCCACCAATCCTTAGTGATTATTTTTTTCCTAATGATGCTCAGACTATCCTATTTGTCCATGCAAAAATATATATTCCATGTCTGTTATGTTCTAGGCACAGGGCTAGATACAAATATATGGGATCCATGTCCTCAGGGAGTTTTCTGCCTTTAAATAATGTATTTTAGATTTTTCTCCAGAAATAATACCAATTTATCTTTCAGGTTTAGCACACAGTCAAGCACATAGCAGGTCTTTACTAAATAATTTTATATTGAGTTTAATGATTATTATAACTAACATCTATTGGGTGTTTACCTGTGACAGGCATTACATTAAGTACATTAAATGGATGTCATTTAATGTCTATGACATAATTCTCCCCCACTTTACAGATAAGAAAACTGAAGCACAAAATAATTAGGTAATTTACCTAAACCCACATATCTAGTGAGCAATGGAGAGTGGGATATAGCCCAGTCATCTGACAACAGAGGCAACACAGGCTTAACAAATATACTCTAGCTATGACTCAGCTACTCTGAAGGAATTTAACGAAAAGAGCATCTTACTTTGTAACCTAAAAATTCATAAGCCTGAGAAAAAGTTTTCTCAAAAAGTTTAAGCAAACACCTAGCAAATGCATCCAACAACTCCAGGGGAAATATAAAGCTTGTAGGAAAATTTTTATTTGAAAATAAGATATTCCCATTAACATAACTGGTATAAAATTATAATTTTTATCACAATAACTTGATGCTCTCAGCACAAAGCAGCGATAAGATTTTTCTTGTCTACCTCACTGCTCTACTTCATGAAAGTCAAATCAATTGAGATACAGGTGGCTCCTTAGAAGTTAACTACAAATTTAAGAAAAATATGAATGATGATATCCAATAAATTTTAAGGACTTTCCAACCTTTAGGTTTTCTGATAAAATTTTCAGGAGTAAATTCCCAATTCTATTCAGTTTATATTTTTTTAATCCAACTAATTTAAAGAAATTTTTCAATCTGGCCAGAAAGCATTCATCTTTTCAACAAGTGATGAAAACGCCTTAAAAGAGATATTTACTGTATTTATTCACAAAAGTTATTTAATTGTTTTTAATCAGAAACCAAGAGGTCAGCTGAGACCATTCTGAGGATTCTATAGTAAATACATTGACAGGTTCTATAAGGATATTCTTAATCAGTTTTTCTCATGATATAATTTTTATGCTTAGTAATTATGCAATTTAGTTGATGGTTTATAAACAAACAAATTCTAGCTTTATTCTCTAATTAAAAAGGCCCTAGACAGGTAAGCTCATAGGTGATCAACCAGAAAGAAAGTAATGAGTAGCTACTACAATTTGAGTTTCCATCTGTTTAAAATATTTCCAATACTGAACAATATTCAATAAGCTGGTTGGTGAGGCAAAGATCAAATATTTCATAATCTCACCTTTTGGAATGATCATCTTGTCATTCTTATCCAGGGACTTACCTTCCTAAATCAGAGGAAGTGCCCTGGAGCCAATGTGTTCCTCTGTGTATCTAAAATTAAGTATCCAGTTGGTGGTTAAATTAAGATCTGACCTTGTACAACTGAAACATAAGCTGTCTCTGGCACACGGTAAAGTATTACCCATGACTTCTCTAGATTCTCATCAAAAGAAATGCAAGCCCACAGAGGTATAATAAGATTATCTGTGTCCTGATTGGTTCAAAGAACTCTTATGAAAACAAAGGATCTGCCACTTCAGCTGCAGGGAGTGTTCCTACTGATAGCACAAAACAAAACCGCTTAGAATTAACACATATTTTAAAGATGTTTGTTCAAGAGACAAATCTGTAAGTCTTTGCTTTGGCAGATCCTAATCCACTTTTGACATATTTTAATACACACTATTTTTCTTTGGCCATCTTTAAGATTCAGGTCAAATTTCATTAAATACAATCTTCTTGTCATACTAATTTGCTGTCTTTGATTTTTGTTTAATAATTGCTAGTCTAATATACAGTTCGAGATAGGGCAGTCAGTGACATCTAATCTGATCAAGAATCATTAGGTCAAGTTATTGAGCACATATAGTCTAAAAAAGTGAGTAGCAAATGTATTAATAAAACAAGCAAAAAAATCAGGATTTTAACTGAGGAAGGTTGTTTGCTTTCTTTAAAAAAAAACAAAAAACAAAAAAACCAAAAACCAGTTAAGTTTATTGTGTTACTGATTTTCCAATAAAAATAGTCTGCCTTAAATTTGTTTTGACATAGCTATCTTTGAATTAACCCAGGTCACCGTCAGCACGCACAAAGCCATCTGGCCTCTATCCCCTTCACCCCACTAAAATAACTCTTCTTGTGGGTCTCAGTGACCTCTTTCTGATTTACGTTATAAACTCATTTCATATTTTATATTCATTTTCATTTCTTATTTTACAGATCCTCGTTGGATTTGCTGCCAGTGATTCTTCCCTTTTTCCTGAAACTCTCTACTTCTTCGGCTACTGGGAGCACTATGTGCTTTTGTTTTTCTTCTCATCTCTGATATTTCCTTTGTACTCAGCATTAATGAATATAAATATGTGGATTGTAGTGAATTTGCCAGATTTATTTTAAAACTTGAGAAACCATAAATGTGAAATGAGAGGTCCAAACTCCTCTTTAACTGTGATAAAAGAAGGTGCATTTCAATCATCTTCAAAGCAAACTGAGAAATATTTTATGGTTAAACCACTATTAACTGCGCATTGCAGTAGTCAAGGGTAAAGTTAGATCATTGTATACATTATCTACATTTTAACATTATTAATCTAATTTGGAATTGTTCAATACAGAATTCTTGTAAAAAGCAACCAGCATTGTGAAACACTTTAATTTTATACAACTTTTTTTTTACTTACATTGAAAATTCACATAAGGCTTTAGAGTACAGTGCAAATATATGGGAAAATGTGAACCCAACACTTTAAAATGTGGCTTGACATATTGCAGTGACTTTTCTGCTCTTAAACCAATTAATGTATGCCTGTTTTATCCATTTATACAATAGTTGTTACAGATCTACCTATGCCATACAACATTTAAAATAATGCAAAAAACGATAGAAAAGCCAAAAAAAAAAAAAAGACCATGTGGTAAAATAAATGAGAGCATGTTAGTGAAGACAGTCCTGTGGACAAGTCTTGCTTTACCACTTACTATTTCTGTAGATGCACTATTTACATTTTTGAGATTATTTATCTGTAGTACAGGAGTGATGATGATAATGGTGATGATGATGATGATACAATGACCACAGCGCCACTATTTTAATGACGCCTATTCCTCAAGTAGTTATTCATTTACACACACACAATAAGACATACTTTGAGCAACTCATATATTTGAAAGAATGATCCATTCATAATGCTAGTAATTGCCTCCACATTTGCCTCTTTTGGAAGTTGGCTTTCCTGTGGATTTTGTCAAAGGGGAAATAAAATGAGTCCTAGCTTTTCTAACAGTGTCTCTGGTTTTGTCTGGTGAGGGTGAGTTTCGAGGGGAGGGGGGGGTCAGATTTAACAGTGAAGGACTAGTTGAATACTACTGTCCAAGGAGTGACACTGATATCCAAATACACATTCCTTCTATCTATATATAGCAAGAAATGCATGTCCTGTTTCAAGATGACAATTATAGCAACTGATATGAAGAGCCTTAGGTTAAAATAGTTGGAGCACGGTGTTAGAGGAACTGTCCTTGGACCCACCTATTTCTATTTTGGGAATAAGAAATTTAGGTAGCATTGTTTGTGAATTTCCAGGGAGCAATGTGGCAGCTCTGCTTTCATGTTTAAGGCACCTGCCACTACTGCAGCCTCACTTTGTCCACAGGTTCTCTGTCTTCCTGAAAACAAGTGTGGGGCTTGCAGGCCTGGATTTTAAAAAACAGCTCTTGTTATGATTAGTCATACAATCACATCTACCTGCTACAAAGCCACTTATTACGTCCTTTCTGATCCAGCCCATTCTTTATGAAGCCTAATTAGAACTGGAGCTTTATCTCTTCCTTCCACAAAAAATGGTGTTGTTCAAACACCTCAGAGAGTCCTACTCTAAGTTATGCTATTATTTTTTGTTTGGTGTGTGTGTGGGTTTTTTTTTTTTTTGTATTTTCTTTTTTGTTGTTTTTAAGATATCCTATTATGTTGTTGGTTAGTAAGCAATACCTATATACATCTCACTTAGCTTCATTTTTACTTTGATCTATTTCAGGCTTTCTCCTTTTTCTCCTGCTTCCTTTGCTGTACTTGACCATTATTTTGGCCTTGGGATCTGTGATTTAAGAAATGCACATTTTATTTTGGTTAGGCATAAAACAGTAGAAAAAAATATGAAAACCTAAAATAAATCCTTTATGTTTAGTATGCGTCCCAGAACCTTTGTAATTGTTTATTTTTGCGATGCTGTACTCTGTTTTTCCAGACTGAAATCAAACAACTGAAACCATGAGCCAAATCTGTTAGCACTGAACTCCTCCAACAGCACTGATGTCACAGGCCCCTGGAAGAATCGACATGGTTGGCATTACTCTGGTCATTTAGCCGCCATGCAGCCAAGCAAAGGCAAGTGACGAAAATAGTATTTTTTAGTAAGGTAGAGCTACAGGTAGTTACACTAAATCAATGATGAACAAATGGCAGGGGGTCTTCCTGTATGGTTTCAGTTATATTTACCACTTTATCACTTTGTCTAGCAAGGTGTTCAGCACTCATCAAATATTTGTTGAATATTTTGAACACTGATGAGTTGTTCAAATGCGTTTGCAGTTATTTCCTGTTTAACCAAAGTTTAAGTCAATTAAGGTTGAGTCATAATGAATTTTTTAAAACCTGGTTGATCTTTCTTTTTTTCTTTTTTGCAAACAAAGTGCTTAATTTTCACTATTATGAAAGGCATTTCAAGTGTATCTAAGAGAAGCAAACTTGGATTAAAAGGAGAGAATATGTATTTTAGTCTAAGATCTGTCAGTTTTTGTGAAGCAAGACAAATCATGTAATGGTATCTAAAGGTTTATCCTTCAGTTTCCTACCGTGTAATAACACTGCTCTTGTTATTTCATATCGTTATGAAAATGAGAGCATAATTATGAAAGTTCTTTGAAAAACTAATAATCCCTATACAGATACAGGATTTATAGTCTAGGTATAGAAGTATATTACACTCCTGGGGACATAAAATGGACATGAGGGAAACCATCACATTTGGTTGTCTATTCTACACATACAGACACACATTTTAGTATATGCAGAATGTGATGCTAGGCACTTCAGGGCATGCCAAAGTGGGTGGGACACGTCGTTCTAGTCCCAAAAGCTGATCATTGTGTAGAGAACAAAAAAGTAGAGCGATGAGACCTAAGAAGGCTGTGGAGGAGAAGGTCAGAGAACAAAGACACACACACACACACACACACACACACACACGCACACGCACACGCACACACACACACACACACACTTGAGCTTTAAAAAGAGAAAATGATTTTACATTAATGGATCATTAAAGTAGAGAAGTTCCCCTTATCTGTAAAGGATATATATATTTTTCAGATGAAGTCTCTCTGTTGCCCAGGCTGGAGTACAGTGGTGAGATCTCAGCTCATTGCAACCTCCACCTCCTGTGTTCAAGCGATTCTCTTGCCTCAGTCTCCCAAGTAGTTAGGATTACAGGTTTGTGCCACCATGCCTGGCTAATTTTTATTTTTTTAGTAGAGACAGGGTTTCATCATAATAAGAAATGCAGGTCAAAGGGTGCTGATGTTAATCCAGCAATTTTATATATGAATTCCTATGTGTAATATGTCAGTTTGGGCAGGGGGAAATCTTTACTCATAATTTTTCTTTTAAAAATATTTTGATTTCACTCATTGTTTCTTTCAGGTGACTCTTAGAATCATCTAGTCAAAATGGAATTATGATTGGAAGTGCACTAAGAAAAGATTCCTTTGGGAAGAATGAACATATTTTCAATATTTTTACATCTCTAAAACATTGACTCTCACTCACCCAGAAAAATATGTCTTAATTTATTCAAAACTTTTCTTTTGAACTAATGTAAAGTTTCACAGTTTAACTGAAGTCTTGACTATTTCTGAGATATTTATTCCTCAATAGTTTATGATTTTTATTTCTTTGTGAATAGAAGTGTTTCCCCTTGTATATTTGAATTGGTTATTCTGGCACATTGAAAGCTAATACTCTGTGTATTTATTTTGAATCAACTGCCTTTTAGAATTTTTATTCATTCTAATGATTTTAGGTTGATTTTCTTGCATTCTGTACATTACAAAATGTCATGTTGAGTGGTTGGAAACCTTATGAGAAATATTACACTAATCTATTAACGGGGGAAAGATATTATACTAGGAAACATTTAGAACAGGATACTAGTGTATAAACTCTATAAGTGTGACTTGTATACAGCAGTTGTTCTTAGGTTTG
Organism: Saimiri boliviensis; assembly: GCF_048565385.1. NCBI lineage: Eukaryota > Metazoa > Chordata > Mammalia > Primates > Cebidae > Saimiri > Saimiri boliviensis. Next base: position 33,430,797 of record NC_133458.1, read on the forward strand.
ACATGTATTGGAATCACCTGGGGAGCTTTAGAAAACAGTGATGTTCGGCCGCCTCCCTCAGACACGCTGATTTCTGGGCATCAGGACATTAAAATTCCTTCCTCCCTCTCTCCCTCCATCCTTCTCTCCTTTCCTTCCTTCCTTCCTTCCCTCTCTTTTTTGTCCTTTCTTCTTCCCTCTCTCCTTCCCTCCTTTCCTCTCTCCTTCCCTCCCTCCCTCTTTCCTTCCTTTCTCCTTCCCTCTCTCTTTTTTCTCTTTCTTCCTCCCTTCCTCTTTTCTTCTTTCCTCCCTCCCTCCCTCCATTCTTCCCTCCTTCCTTCCTTCCCTCTCTTTCTCTCTCTTTTTTTTAAAACAACACCTTGCTGTGTCATTAGGACATTAAAACTTTTTTCTTTCTTTTTCCTTCCTTCCTTCCTTTTTTTTTCTTTCTTTCTTTCTTTTTTTTTTTTTTTTCTGAGACAAGGCCTTGCTGTGTCACCCAGGCTGGAGTACAGTGGCATGATCATAGCTCACTGTAGCCTTGATCTCCTAGGCTTAAGTCATCCTCCTGCTTCAGCCTCCTGAGCATCTAGGGCTACTGACACATGCTACCACACCTGGAAACTTGTTAAAAAAATGTTTTTGTAGAGACCAGGACTTGCTATGTTGCCCAAGTTGGTCTCAACCTCCCGACCTCAACAGATCCTCCCCCACCTCAAAAAATCTTTATAGAGTAATCTAAAATAACAAACTCACTGACATAAAAATATGTATTTCTTTCATGCCTAATTGTTAACCTGGCCATCTGATTTATTAAAATCCTTTTTTGCAGCCAGTTGTGGTGGCTCACGCCTGTAATTCCAGCACTTTGGGAGGCGAGGCAGGTGGATCTCAAGGTTAGGAGTTCAAGAGCAGCCTGGGCAACACAGTGAAACCGCATCTCTACTAAAATGCAAAAAATTAGCCAGGCATGGTGGTGGACATCTGTAATCCCATCTACTAGAGAGGCTGAGGCAGGAGAATTGCTTGAACCCAGGAGGCAGAGATTGCAGTGAGCCGAGATTGTGCCACTGTACTCCATCCTGGGCGACAGAGAGATTCCATCTCAAAAAAAAAAAAAAAAAAAAAAAAAAAGATTTTCTTTTTTTTTTTTTGACATGTTCCCATTCATACTTTCTCAAAATCATCCATTCATTTATTCAACAAGTCTTTTATAAGAAGTTTTATCCCCCAGATACATTGTTCTATGTACTATGGATGTGATAATGAATAAAACACATCACCATCTACCATGCAAGGATTTTCTTATCTTTCTGAAGGTAAAATTTAAAGTTTCAGATTCCACTAAAATATGGAGGCAAAATTTACAGTATTTATCTTGGACTGGATATTGGGTTTGGGAGAGGTTAAAGCAGGGTGGAGCCTAAGTAACTAGAAGGATAGAGTTGCCATTAACTAAGATGGAAAAGGATCCAGAAAGAGCCAAATTAGAGAGAAAGAATAAGAACTCAGTTTGGATCATATAAAATTTGAAATACCTATCAAAGTCTCTTGCTAAGTTGGCAGGTGAATGTGGTCCAAGTTTAAAAGAAAAGTCTGAGCTGAATAAAATAATTGGTGATACTGAAAGCCATGTGGCTGGAAGAGCTCACCAAAGCAGTACTTGCAGATATAAAAATAGAGACGTTTAAGGGATGAACCCTGGGACAAACCAGAGCTATGAGACAGAATACAAGCCAAGGGAAGAAAAATATTTACAGCCAAAAGGAGTGATTGACTGTATCAAATTCTGCTGCTAAGTCAAGTAAGATGAGGACAGAGACCTGACCATTGGATTTGGCAACCAATAGGTTTATTTATTTATTTATTTATTTTATTGTGGAATCATCTCACTAGCTGCCTAGACTTCCTTTCCTGATTTTCCATCTTTCCCCCCGCCTACTTTGCTTCTCAGTATGTTATGAAGATGTTAGGAAGAAAAGAGACAGTGTTCTCATACCTAAGGGATCATAAGACCCATAAACAATTTCCTAAGTCTAGGAATGCTACTCCCTTGTCGTGTGTCTCTGGTTCCCACTTTCCATAATATCTCCTTATATGATGTTAGTCTCAGCTGAAATGTTGCAATTAGGCCCCAAAATGCTCTGATTTTCTGTTCAATTTTAGAATCTATGATGCTGTCTTTTATTTATTTATTTAACTTTTTTTAAAGACAGTATTGCTATAATTGCCCCAGTTGATCTTGAACTCCTGGCCTCAAGCAGTCCTCCTGCCTCAGCTCCCAAGTAGCTTGTATTACAGGAGTGAGCCACGGCACCTAAGTCTACAATGTTTTCATTTTTAGTTCTATCATCTGAACATTCTATGCTTTTAAAGTTTCAGAATCCACTAAAATATGTGTTTGTGATGCTTGCCATCTCTTTGCCTGCTATAAGAATTAAATTTTAAAACAGAGGCTAGCAGATTAATTTTTAAAACAAGATTTACACTAGTTTCTTTCATGGTCCTAAGTTATCATTTCTGAGCATCCTAAATGAGATATATTCCTCTTTGAATAATACTGCATTCATTTATTTGCCAGGTATGTATTTATTAGCTACTATGTGCCTGGAACAATACTAATGTTAAACAAGGCAGTTCTTACTCTCAATCAGTGGAGGAGATGAATAGATGACCAAAAGAAGGTGATGCTAGGAGGGGACCAAGAGTATGCCTTAGACAGGCTGGAGCTGAGACTTAAAGGATAAGAAGAACTTTTTGAGATAATAGATAAAGGGAGAGGCATTCCAGACAGAGAAAATACATATAGACCTGAGGGAAGATGGCATATTTGGGGAGAATGCTCAACATTTACTCTTGTTGGTCACTGAATGCATTGAGGAACCTCGAGAAAATGAGCAGGAGATTTAGGTAAGAGTTAGAATATACAGGATGTATGTATATACTGAACTACATACTGAAGTAAGGAATTTGGGGCTTTATTTTATTTCTTCCTCCAGACCAGTGGCAATGAGAAAAGGCTTTCCCTTTTAGGTGCACTAGGGTAGTGGTGTTATTCATCAGAATCACTCAAGGCCATCTGTGGAGTCTTAACATCTGAAACACTCATTCCCTTTGGATATTGTAATACCCACCTACCATGTCCCGTTGTCACATATCCTTCCTTCCACAGGGACATTACCTTCATATACTGTGTGTTGAATCTGTCCCTCAAAGTGGTCTGGGCCTGAGAACCACTGCAAAAGACAAGAAGCCACAAGAGAATTTTAGGTTGTAAAAGATCATGATCAGTTTCAGCAATTTCTCCTCCTTTTGCTTGTTTTGCAGATATTTTACCATTAAAACATAGATGGAGATTTTCATCTAAATTGATAAAAGATGCTCTCTATTCCCAAATAGATATGGAGCAACGGAACACAATTTCTGCCCAGAATGCATGGCCAGAACAGGTAAAAAGCTCTTTACAGATTGCTAGTCAATCCATTTGCTTTACCTAAAAAGTTCATTTGTATAGTTTTGAATGGTTTGCACAAATCTTTTGACAAGTACTCTTGAAGTCTCATGTCTTTTCCTTGAAACGTGTCAGACTTGAGAGTGACAAAAAGGGAGAAAATATACAAACATATGTGATACATCCACAGCTGGACTTAAACAGCAGTAAAAGATAATTTTCATTTTACAACCTACTTCTAGTAGAATTTTACAATCTTACTATCTAGCGAGAATCATTTCCTCTCAGTGATGTTCAGGCTCTGTTCAAGCAAATTGTTTCTTAAGTAGCAAATTCTTCTCACCATTTGATGTATATCAGTTTAACCAAAAGACTTTTCGAAACATAATATGTAGCAAAGCTCACAAGGTCTTTAGAGCATGACACATCAAAAAAGATGAAGGTAGAAATAACAAAAATATGCCCTCAGGACTTAAGTTGGGTGGGATCCCCTTCCTCTGGCATAGGGCCTAGTTATCTGGAGAATACCTTTTTTTTAATATATAAGTACATCTGTTTTCACTCCCATATTCTAACAATGCCCAAGAAGGTCGAATAGTAAAATGATGCTGTTATTTGATAAATTAATTATTGATGATAGACTGGTTTTGAATTCAAAGTGTTAGGAAGTTAATGGAGTTTCTCCTTGGGCTCACAGAGCTCCCATACCCTTCTACTATCTAGTAAGTATCACATCCTCTGAACGATGTTCATGCTCTGAGCAACATTCATGCTCTCAGAGAAACACCTCCTTCTCTGCAAAGAGCTGAAGGAGGCTGGTGGGACATTACCAACTGAGTTACTGGTAAATAGAAGCCATTCTTAAATGGAAGGCAGTTCCAAGGCAACAAGCTGAAGAAAGCCAGCACCATCTAGTGGAAGGAGAGTCACACAAGAATGGACGCCTGTTGGTTTGCTTTCCAGTTCTGTGTTTTGAACTCTTTTCTGAGACTTAGGTGTGCATTGTTAATATCAGTCTCTTTTCATAATAGACTTAACCAGATAGTCTCTGACCAAGCTTCAACACTGTTTATTTCATTGGTTTGTGGTTTAATAATTATAATGTTGGCTATATTTATTGTGATTTCGTTATACCTAAGCATTTCGCTAAGCCCTTATGTCAGGGCTTCTGGGTATAGTTGTGCAGGTTGTATCCCATACAAGGTTGCCTGGGTGAGGGAATGAGGAGCCTGGAATCCTTCTTCATCTCCACTCATCCACATGGGAGCCCTAGAAAAGGGCTGCATTCACTTGGAGAGATGATCAAAATTTTCTACACTGCACAAAGGTGCTATATGAGGCACTTCCGCACCTTCATGCATTATGTCATTGAACCTCACAGCATTCTTTCAAAGTAGGTGTCACATTATTGTGACCATTTTCAAGAAAGAAGTAAGGCATAGGTTGTTAAGCAAACTGCCTAAGGCCACATAACTACCCTGAGCGGTTTTTGCTCAAGTGGCTCTAAGCAGAGGCAAGCTCAAAGCCTCTCCTGTGCCTAGCAAGTTTGATTGTGATGATTGCTTCACTCACTGACTCGAGCAACTCAAACCAAAACCTTAACAAGCAAAACCAAAAACGTAACAAGCACTACAACAGAGAACCTGGGCCTGCCATGCACCTGAGGACTTCACCTGACACTTTAGCATATCTCCTATTTGCTCTCTGAACAGGCAAGACACCTTTCCCTGGGTTCTTATTCATCTTGTCCTTTTAAATGCCCTTTCTTGCCACTCCCCCGTTTCCTTCAGTAGAAATCCTTCTACTCCTTTAAGACCAAATTTAGACCATCCTTCTCCATCTCCATACATTTTTCTCATCCTGCCAATCTCTTTTCCTCCTTTATTTCCGTATCATATTTCTTTTGTTTGCCCTATATAGTAATTATTTATGTACATTTGGTATATCAGGATTTAGTGTAACCTTTTTGAGGACAGGAGGTGTAACACTTGGGTTTTGTACAATGAGGCCATTCAATAAATGAGAATTAAACGGAAGGCCTAGGGACCCAAACAATGGCAAGAGGAGCCTGCAGCTTTATTATATGCTTCATGTTCTCATTTAAACTAAATGTGTTAGTAGGAATTTCACAATACTGAATAATGACAAGCTGGGAGTCTTAAGTCAAATCCACAATGCATTCTATAGCATAATAGATTTGTTTCTATTAAAGACCTAGTGAATAATTTAATTAGTGTGATTCGCCATAATTAATTCAGCTCCCAGGAGCAGAAGCAGTTATGGATTTGCAAATCCCAAGGTACCAGGCACGGTGCAAACTTGTTCTAAGTTAATTTTTAACTTTCATTTTAACTGCCATTATCTATTAAGCCCTCAGGCTACAGTCAGGCAGCTGGTAGAGAGAAAAAAAATCAGACAACTATTTATGGTATTTTTGAGACTATTTATAAAGAGTTTACTTTGCATGGAAGTGAACTGGTAATACAAAATAAATCATAGAACAAACATATAACTATTGTAACCTCTACAGTGATTACATAGCAAAACAGAATTTTAACAATAGTTATTCATTGAAAATGTAAATCTAAGATCCTTATTCTTAACTATAATGAAGAAAGTATTTGTATCTAATATTTTCCCAATTACACGTATAAAGAAAATGTAGTATGTATGCACCACAGAATACTTCACAGCCATAAGAAAATGAAATCACGTTCTTTGCAGTAACATGGATACAGCTGGAGGCCATTATCCTGAGTGAATTAATACAGAAACATAAAATCAAACACTGCATATGTGTGGGAGCTAAACAATGATATACATGGACATAAAGATGGAAACAGTAGACACTGGGGATTCCAAAAGGGAGGAAGGAGGGAGTGAGAGGGGCAAGGGTTGAAAAACCATCTATTAGTAATACAATTACTGTTTGGCTGATGGGTTCAATAGAAGCCCAAACCCCAGCATTACACAATATCCATGTAACAAACCTGCATATGCACCACCTGAATCTAAAAGAAAAGAAAATAACTTGCATATAAATTACATTGTCATAGATTTATATTAATGAAGAAAAACAGAACTAGTTATTTCAAACAGATTGACAAAATAGGGTTAATAAGATTTTGTAAAATAGTTTAAAGATAGCAATGATTCGATAACCTGAATCTCTGTAAGAGGAAGGTAGACTTTAGCACATAAAATCCTTACCATGCGTTCAATGTTTCCCTGAAAAAGAAAAGACTAAGCCATTGAATGAAATTGCTGTGGTGAATAGCAATCTCTCTCATTAGCTCAGATATTAGAAGAGTATATACAAAAGTTGGCAAAGGTCTCTACAATAAGGATAAGTATCAGTCTGGTAATAATAATAAAAAAGCAAATGCCTGAAATTAACTAAGCTTGCGTAAATGAATAGTGAATGAATTAAAAAAAGCAAGTACTAAAAGTATAGAGGAAACTTCTTAAAGGTCCAGAAAAATAAGTAGAAAGAGGAAAGAAGTGTATGTTCACAGTCTAGACAAATAGCAAACATTAAAATGACATGTGTTTAGGCCAAGGCAAATTACTTCTTAGTGACTGAAAAACGCAGAGTTCTAATCACAGAAATACTGCTGGTAATTTTTGAGCAACACTGAAAATGAAAGAGGGATCAAGAGGCTTTAAATAAATTTTGTCATGATTTTTTCTAACTGATACAAAATATAAGCAGGTAGTTTGTGAATAGTGAAAACAGAAATAGATTATCTAGTATGGGTTATGAATAACTTTCATACTTTGAAATTTATTGTACTATTCATTTATCCTTTTATTCAACATTTAAAAAGTAATTTATCAACATTTAAAAAGTAATTTCTACATGAAAGGACTACGCTTTGTATTTTTTCAAAAGGGACATTTGCAAACAAAGAACATGATGTCTATAATGCCTTTGATAGAAATTGTCATTGCAACCCTGGGGATAAGATGAGGAAACATGAGCTGGATGGAGAACAGTTAGTTAGTGAATTTAAAACTGTTTGCATAACCATATCCAAAGAAAATTGAATTAATTGATGTCAGTTTGACTCTGTATTGTTCAACATGTTTGCTATGTTTATTACCATTTTTGATCAATTTCTAAGAACATCACATTTTGAAGTTTTCAAATCCTGAGAAGAAGAGAATTCTGGCAGAAAGAATTTAATTTGACTTACAATGTTAAATAAGTTATGACAAATGATATTAATTAAAGTCGATCTGAATAAAAAGCTGAAGCTATAATAAAAGCAAATGCCACTGTGATGTGTTCAGTTATCTTAAGTGAATGAAAAATGGGATTGTCATTTTCTGACAGCTGTTAAAGAAAGGGAAACCAGGCCAGTTACAGAAGCATTTTGTGTAAGACAAAATAGTGCTTGTTCAACACAAGTGACGGTTCTTCCTAGTATCAGAATAAGAATAAATAACATTCTCCAAAATAACACATAACAAAATTGCTATTTTTGTAATAATATGCAAAATCATGTCCATAGGCTGCAATAACAGAAAAAACTCAACAATGGAAGATATAAATGAAATAGTAAACCTTTACGTCTAAGTTCAAAACATCAGTCATGTAGGTATATAAAGTGAAGATCTGGCTTAATAGCAAATAATATGAAAAAGACAGAGACTTCAGTTTGTTAAGTAGGAGGTGGTTATGCAAAAGCTATTTTTATAACTACAAATGTTATCTTATGTGATCTTAATATGAGAATAATTTCCATATTAAAATAGATAACAGAAAGTCTTCTTGTTTGACCATAGTTGCAAAAGTTGACATCTTTCTCTTTTCCCTCCTGAAAATTTGTGCAAAAGCAACAAGGAGAATGACAAAAAAAAATACAAAACATAAATTCAATTTTCACAAAAACTGGAATGATGTAATCAGCAGACTTTCCAAGAAATACAAGGACTAGTAAAAGTACAAAGTGGTGAGAAAGCCTAGTGGCAGCACATCTTAGACATGCTACAAAAATATACTTTCTAAAGGTGAAGAACTCATCTTCAGAGTGAAGTGTGTAGTAAAAGCTATTTCCTTTTATTGCAGCAATCTATGCAGGAACTAAAGAGAGCAAGGTGATGGTATAAACCTCCTTGGCTCTGATTTGACTCAGAGAAGCTGAGGATGTGGAGCTACACAGAGAATTTCATAAATGAGTCATGGCTGCGGGAAGCAGTCTTTTTGTTACCACTTAGACATAGTTGGCTAAGGAAAATCCAACTTATTTTAAAGTGAGTAACTAATATGAAATTCCTATGGCACAAATATAAAAATACTGTGAAAGATATAGAAAAAGGAAAAAAAATAAATGTATGAATCACATACATATGGAAAATGTTGCCATTGAACAGATGAAAATTATGATAATATATTTTACCATTAATTAAAACAACAGCAACAAAAACACAACTTCATATATTGAAAAAGAGTAAAAAAAAAACAAATGCAAAAACTTAATAGTGAAAGATTAAAGCTGCAAACTCAGAAAAGAAGAAAATAAACGTTACAAAAGTGAAGAATTAAATTAAATTTGAAGAATTTCAAATTAAATTTGAAGAATTTCAGGACTATAAGAAATATATAAGATAAAAATCAGGAAGGCAAATAAAATTGAAATAAAGAAAGCCTTAAAAAGGATTGTAAAGCATATTCCTATAGATTTATATATTTTTATCTGTATTTACATATAAAACAGCCAAGTAAGATCCAACAAATTCATAGTTGGAGACCCTTAGAAAGGAAGCTGAAGAAAATAGAAGCCGACGAGAATCAAAAGTCATAAATCAAGAAAATTTTCGTGAAATAAAAGAAGATTTAAATCTAAATACTTATAGAACACACTATGCATGCCAGGGAAAAGTAACCAAAAAAGTTAATATGGAGACATAGCATAGTAAAGTCAGTGGATTTCAAAAATTAAAAAAAAGATAACTTCATGCTGTCAGGATTAAAAAATCAAATAATTTATAAGAGGAAAAAACAATCTAACATAATATTTCTCCAAAGTATCACTTACAATATACGTAAGTGAAGAAAATATAAGCAAACAATTTTATATCTAGCTAAGCTATCCTTCAAAGATAAAGGTTACAAACAAACATATTGTTACAGCCAAACAATAAAGGCTTTGGTAACTATGACAAACTGATTAGTAGAGAACATTGAAAATATTTCATTGTAAAACTAATAATAAAATCAATGTAGGGAATTAGAATTACTAAGCAGAATGTTGATAGTATCTGCCCTGACAATATAGAATTGATGCAATTAAATAAAGTTGAGACAGGAAAATAAAAAAGGCAAGTGGTAATGATTGCCTCATGTAGAGTATCTGGGAGTGAAAGGAGATACATTGTATCTGACATACCAAATAACAGAAGTATGAACATATTTAACATATGAAGGCAAACACTAAGAAAGGGAATGTTTTACTAGAATCAATGGAGAGATGTGCAAAGGATGAGAAAGAAAGAAGTAATGTGATAGTTTATTTTTTTCCTAGTAGGGAACTAACAGGTATTGTCTAGAAAAATGGAAAACCAAGTTATGTAATATAAATATAATGTCAAACCTTAAATTAAAAATACAAACCTTCTTAAATATCTGAAAAATTATACACAAAATTGAAACAGGCTGCATAGGCAAAGATATTTTTTAAAAACTACCAAAAAAAAGGAAACATATCTGTCATATTATTAAATGCAAGTAAGCCTAACTTATTGCTTAGGGAAAAGGATCAGTGTAACTTAATCATGGTGGATTCTTACCTCTGTCTCCATATTTTTCTCCCCTATGTGTCTTAAATACAGCCCAAGGGAGCTGAGAGTTAAGTGTGATGTAAATCCAGTAAAGTCTTCAAGACTGAAATAGAAAAAAATAAAGAGTATTGTGGAGGAAAAGAACACTGCAACTACTTAAACATGTATAAGCTGTTTCTTAATGGATAACAAAAGAACCCACTCTTCATGAAAAAAAATAGTACTTGATGTAAGATCTTTTGAACAAAGTACAGTGGCTTAAAGAGTTAGCTATAAGACTGCCACAGAGTTGGGGAAATAGAATCAGCAAGTGGAATGAGGTTCAACGTTAGAGGGCCTCAAACTTGGGAATGCAGATATGCTACTGGCAATAGGAAACTGCTGAAGGATATTGAGAACTGGAGTGCTAACACATAAACAGTGTTTTTAACTAGTGGTTCTTAAAGTGTGGTCAGTAGACCACCATCATCATCATCACCTGAGAACTGCTTAGAAATTCATAGTCAGGTCGTGTCCCCAACTTACTATATCACAAACTGGGAGCCTGGGGATAGGCTCAGGGAGGCTCTAGTTGGGGCCAGCAATCTGTGTTTTAACAAGTCCTCAGGTGATTTCAACACATACTAAAATTTGAGAACCACTGTTTTAAAAGATGGTCCTGGGCTAAGCAGATGCTTAGAATGCTATTGTACAGTACAGGAGTGAAGTGTTGAGAAACTAGAAATGGGTGGAAGTGTTGCAACAGTGAATCAAAAAAAAAAAAAAAAAGAAAAATGGAGATAGAAACTGGTGATCAATTTTATGTATATATATATATATGTATATATATATATATATCTCCATCATATATATATGCTTTTTGGAGTCATTTTTGACATTATATATATATATATATATATATATATATATATATACACATATCTCCATCATATATATATATATATATATGATGTCAAAAATGACTCCAAAAAGCATTTTAGCAAAGAATGTGGTGCTCCAAAGGGGTTATTAAATCATGTAGAAATAGACTGCTATCACTATTAGCAGAAGCATAGCAAATTCAATGAGTAACAGGTATTTTTTGGAGCTATCACATTACTAGGTATTTATAAAAGTGACTTAATGAAATTCGGTCAAAATAATATTGTAAATTTGTGATTTTTGGCCCCTGCTTGACCCAAGCATAAGACAACTGAAGTTTTTTTTTAAATTAATAAGACCCAGTCTGCTAAAAATAATATAAACATTTCTGTAGAAGAGAAACAAAACTGAAACATATGTTTAAGTGATGATTGAAGCTACAAACCTGTTGGTCTTTAGACTTAGATCGGAAGTAGTCTAGAAATTTGAGACTTTCTGGGTAATGGGAACCAAATTTACTCCACTCCTGGAAGGATACAGAAGCCAGGTCTACCACATGAAATTTAAGGCTGGGGCCAAACTGTCTCCTCAAGAAAGGAGGCTAAGAAAAACTATGTTAATAGCTAGGGCCACAGCTCTTATAAACCTGAGTGTTTGGATGGCAAGGGGGGAAAGGCTGGAAGGAGGAGGTTTAGAGAAAGCCCCCACACATCAGGACAGGAGCCAAGCTGCTTCTTTGCTTGAGGACTCGAACTGTGATATTCAAAGGCCCCAAGGCAATAAATAAATAAATAAATAGACGATAAATAAGACTTAGTTACCGACTGGCAGCTCTAGGCAAAATGCACAAAGAAGGGTTGGGTAATGGGAGAAAAGAAAATTCCACTTAAGATGAGCATTTAAACTAAACTTGCAAACACAAAGATGACAAAAAAAAAAAAAAAAAGCAGATCCAGAGGGAAAGGAGAGATTATAGGGCAGAAGCAGCTTAGTAATAAAATAAGTTAAATGTATTAGAAAATAAAGTTAACTAATTCTTACCTGTCAGGAAAAAAAATCTCTACATAAATGATGGAATTAAAATAATACACAATAATAGAAAAGGACATGGAAGAGGTGATTTCAGGGAGTACTTTTAGAGCATGTTTAATCCTTACATTTTTTTTCAGTAAGAATACATAGCTAAAATGTTTGTTAAAATTTGATAGGTCACCAGTAGAAAATGAAAAGGGGCAAAAGAAAAAAGACAAAAAGACAAAAAAGAAAAATGTTGACAATTAACTACATAGCATAAAATAAGGGTATAGAAAGCAAAGAGAAGCATAATAAACTAAAAGGATGAAAAATATAAGTACCTCAGTTATAATAAATGTAACAAATGTATAAAACTCATCTAATACAAATATATACTGCTCAAAGTAGACACATTTAAAATAACATGTTGAAGATAATTGAAAAAAAAAAAAGATGTAGAATGACTAGACCAAGGAAAATGTTAACCAAAAACAAAGAAAAAACCCTGGGACAATAATATCAGACATATCAGAAGTTAAAAAGCATTAATAAAGAAAGTAAAGAAAAATTATGACAATATAAGGAACAACTACCAAGAAGATATATCAGGTGTAAACATATTTATATGCACCTAAAAAAAGCATAGAATATATAAAGCAAAATCTGGCAGAATTATAAGGAGAAATAGTATCCAGGCTACGTAAAGAAATTCTACAATCACTGTAAAACAAGATAACTGGTCTGACACACTGGCTCATACCTGTAATCCTAGTGCTTCAGGAAACCAAGGCAGGAGGATTCCTTGAGGCCAGAAATTTGAGACTAGCCTTGGCAAGATCTCTACAAAAGATGTAGTGAGACCCCATCTCTATAAAAACATTAAAAAAATGATCTGGGCATGATGGTGCATGCCTGTGGTCCTGAGTAGCTGGGGCTACTCAGGAGGCCATAGTAGGCTGATCACATGGGCTCAGGAGGTCAAGGTTACAATGAGCCATGATCATGCCACTGCACTCCAGCTTGGGCAACAGAGCAAGATGCTGCCTTGGGAAAAAAAAAAAAAATGAGAGACAACATGAAAGAAAAACAAAGGATATAAACAGAAACAATTCATAGAAGAGAAATCCTAATGGCAAATTAGCATATGAGTAAGTGCTCAAACTCTCTAGAAATCAAGGACATGCAAATTAAAACAAAAAGATACATTTCACAGCTATTAGTTTAATATTTTTCCAATGCTAAATGTTAAGATGAGGATCTCTCAGATACTACTATTGGGTATGAAAACTGGAACAATCAACTGGAAAACTATTTGGCTCTATCTATAAAATGTAAAGAAACATTTATTCTACAAACAGTAATTCTACTCTTAGGTATTACTGCTTGAATAGCTCTTGTACATAAGCAGAAGTAAACATGTGGCATAACTTGCAATTGAGACTAATTGGAAATAATGCAATTTACCACATAAAGAGAAATAAATATGTCAAATATGCTATAGTCATATGATAGCATACTCTGCGGAAATTAAAAGCAATAAATTGATATCTAAGTATCAGTATGATTGTTCTTAAAAACAAATGTTAGCTGTAAAGGGGATATTCTAGAATATGTATATAATTACTTACATTTTAACAAATTCAAAAAAACCACCATACACAAGAAGTGCAAAGATATTGACTGTATATACATACAAAATAAAAGAGACAAGAGACTATGTATATCAAAGACTCAATGCTTGCCCGCAAGAAGGAAGGGTAACCTATAGTACTTCAACTTTGTTCACAATTTTAAAAAATTTTAAAGCAAATGTGCAAAACGCTAACATTAATTCTGGATAGTAGGTACTTAGTGTTTACCATATACTTTTTTTGTGTGTTAAGAACTCTTAACATAAGATTTACCCTTTTACCAAATGTTTTAAGGGCACAGTACCATTCTAACTATAGGAACTATGTTGTACAGCAGATCTCTGGTACTTACTTACCTTATGTAACTGAAACTTTATATCCAATAACCATCTTTCCCCATTCTTTCTCCCCAAAGCCCCTGACAACTATTATCTACTGTCTGTTTCTATGAGTTAGACTATCTAAGATCTCATATAACTGAAATTAGTCAGTGTTTGTCCTTCTGTGACTATCTTATTTCACTTAGCATAATATCCTCCAGGTTTTCCCATATTGTTGCTAATGCCAGGATTTCCAACATTTTTAAGCCACAGTGATACTCTCTTATATGTATATACAACGTTTTCTTTATTCATTAATTTCTGAATGGACATTTAGGTTGTTTCCATATCTTGGCTATTGTGAATAATGCTACAATTGAACATAGGATACACATATCTCTTCAAGATCCTCATTTCACTTATGAACATATACCCACAAGTGGAACTTCTGGATCCTAAAATTCACATGAAATTACAAAAGATCCCAAATGGGCAAAGCAATTTGAAAAAGAAAAACAAGGCTGGAGGCATCACACTTTCTGATTTCAAAATATATTATAAAGCTACAAAATTAAAACAGTGTGATACTGGCCTAAAAACTGACACACCGACCAGCTAACAAAATAGAAAGTCCAGAAATAAACCTACGCTTATGCAGTCAACTGATATTTGAGAAGAGTGCCAAAATTGCACAATGGAGAAAGGATAGTCTCTTCAATAAATGATGTGGAGAAAACTGAATATGCACGTACAAAAGAATGACTTTGGACCCTTATCTTACACAACACACAAAAATCAACTCAGCATGGATTAAAGACTTAAACATAAGATCTGAAACTGTAAAACCACTAGAAGAAAAAATAAGGGAAAAGCTTCTTTACATTGGTCTTGATAATGATTTATGACACTGAAAGCACAGGAAAAAAATGTGAAAATGGACAAGTGGGACTATATTATAAACGTCTTTCACTTTTCTTCTTAAAAATATTTTTTAATTAAAACATATTGCCTGTGTGAGTTTGGTGAAACAGCGTCTCTTTTACATTGCTAGTTATATTGTAAATTAGTAGCACTGCTTTGAAAGGCTTGGCAAGGACCTTAACTATTTATATTTTTTGACATAATACTTCTCTTTTGTGGAATTGAACCCACATTTTGGCTTGGATATACTTTATTCTCTATAAATAAAAAGATAAACTGGATTAAAAATCATATTTTCTGTTTTTAAAATTGTTTCATTAGTATCCCTGGGACATATTACTGTGATATTTCATCACTCTCATTGGGTGATTAATAAAATGAAAGTCCAAATATTTTGAAGTAAATTGTACATAATTAGCATTTTTGTATTTTTCTTCCTTAACTCATCAATGCTCCTTTCATTTGTCTTAAACAATAATTAAATGTAATTAAAAACCACAGTGAGACCAAATGCAAAACAATACTGAATGATAATCAAAACTGTTGAGGCTTTCTAGGTACACGTTTGATAAAGTGCTCCCAATCTCACTTGACCTCCAGTAACCGTAGCACATACTCAACTGCCGAGCAGTTGGGGCCTCTCACTTGTATTTGTTTTTGTGGTAAATTTAAAATAATTATTATTTATATTACAATTTTTATTGACCCAAATGACCTGGAACACAGACTTGAACAGCTAGGGGTTCTTGAGCCATGGTCAGGAAATGACCTAGTCAAACCATTGTGTGTTTTACAGATGGAAATATTGGCATAAATCCAGAGGAGTTAAAGGACTCATCCAAGCCATACAGCTGAGAAGTTGTAGAGCTATATCCCTGCTGAGAGTTCTTTTCAGTTTTAGTGATTTTGAAAAGAAGACCATATGGACAGGTAAATTTGTTAGAAAGAGAAATAAATACATGCCAATGGTAATGGGAAATTAATGAAGCTCAAAAAGAAAAGTTATGTAACCCTACCTGACTCAAGAACAAGAAGGGAGAAATTGATATCTCCCTTGCAGTGTGTTCCTTAGGGAACTAATACATGATTCACCAAAGACTCTTTAGGGCCATTCTGCTCAGGCCTGTAATTTGTCAAGGTGAGTCATCTCAAGCCTAAGGGTAGAGGTAAGCAAGCATGCCTGCTAGAGTAAGTGAGGATGTCGAAAGCCAGTTTTTTAGCGTGTTTCGGCTTTTCTTACTCATGCCCAGATCATTCCAGAAATAAAGAAAAGGCCATTCAAGGAGGCATCACATGGCTGCTCACATGAATATTATACCAGTAACAGTCCCTGCCACCCTCAGTGGCAGGGACAGTCTGGGAACTATTGGGGTGGGTGATATAGTCTAAAAGTAAGTGCTACCTTTCACTACTTATAAGATATATGGCAACAGTTGTAAACTTTAGGTATTGTTAACAATGACTTAATCATATCCGTTCATAATGCAGTTTTTCCTTAGTCAAAAACATAATAATAACAATCATTATTTGCTTCTAACTTCTAATTGTCTAAGTCACCCATACAAAGGCATTCTCATCACATTCGAATTCCCTTCTGCTTCCACTTTTTTGTAACTTGCCAGAGAAATTAGTTATACTTAATGTGCTTGCCCCTCAGTTACCTCAAGAGTGTTTCCCATATGTTCCCTACAACCACCACAGCTACACTATGCATTTAAGATATCATATAAATTCCATTTAGCATCATTTTCTACCTTGTTTACTGGCCTTGTGCTACTATGCGTTCATCTTCTTATTTATCTGGATTTTATAATAACCTAGTCCACCTTTCTTCAGCCTCTTCCTTTTCCCCCGCCTACTCCCCTTCCCTAGGCGCTGACAGGGGATGCACAGACTCGCTCACTTCCTTCCTGCTTTTATGGTCTCAAGTCAGTCTCACATCTCCTCTACCTACTAAAAATGCATGCAATTGCATTTTAAGGCCACTCAGGGCCACACAACACCACCCACGCCAGGTAGTAATGACTTTTAAAATATTATGTTGGCTTTTTTTTTGGATCCTAGCCATTGCTGGACCACATTTTTTCCTCCTGCTATTTACATGTATCTGAGATCTTTTAGCTCAGACTCCTTTATGTTGTCTTGGTTGTTATGTTTTTACCCAACTGAATTTCCCAGGACATTTAAAAGAAGAAAAGCTTTTTATCCCCTCAATGTTAAGATGTTACCAAGATTGCCATTTACATCTGTCTCTCTAGCACCACCTCCTGGCAAAAATGACTCCTTAATGGTTGAGAATTGCCAGTCTAGTTCACTGACAGGTCCCCAGAATCCTCAGTACAGACAGCAGGTTCTGACACAGAGTGAACATTAATAGACATTGGCTTTATACATGATTATTTTAGTTGTGCTGTTGTGCATTCAGTTTTTTAAATAAAAAGATCATATTCTTTTCACATTTCTGAAGACCTTTCTCTATTTTAGCTGTTGTCTTCTGCCTCCCATTTTATCTTGCTTCTTTCACTTAACTTCTCATTGTATGTTGGATGAGATTAGTTGGAAATACAGTAGCAAGTTTACTATATATTTTCATAATTTTCACTTTTTATACCTAATTTTCTCTTTCTGTATCTAAGTTATGTTAAGGTATTCATTTTTAAAATATTTACTGCTTTGTCACCATTTTTTTGATTTGTATATTCTCATTTATCATTTACATTAATAATGCTTATTGATTTCAATCCCACAAAATAGTTTGTATCTCCTTAGACAAACATTTTTACCTTTCATCACTTATTTTCTTTCTTGCTTTTAAATGGGAAACAACATTTCATGTACAGAAGTAGAGTTAGGCTTTCCCTGAATAGCAGGGATGAGATGGATAGAAATATTTAATATCCAATCCTCCTGTCAGTTTTAAATTTCAGTAGAGACAACTATAGTTAACCTCAATATTAAACTTAATCGAAATCTGAGTAGGAATGTGGGATATCCCTATCTTCACACATTGATTAATTTAAATATATAGAAGCAGATAGCCACTAAGATAAAACTGGGTAATGGCTTTTATTTGAGTTTCAGCCCATTTCAGAATGAAGTTGTGAAAAACACCATATCTCAAAACCACAATTATCTGAGTATGGACACTTGTTTGGAATTTGAATACATTCGTCTATTTTAATCATTAGCTTAGCAAAATTTTTTTTTTTCTTTCCAAGGTTGGAAGAGGAAAGAATACTCTCTGATTCTGGGTGATTATTGCTTTTGCTCCCAGTCTTGAAAACTAAGGGTAAACTGGCTAAGTCACACTTATCCCCTGCACATATTTGGAAATGAGCCCCCCATGCTCTGAGAATTGAGATGCTTTCTTCCTTTTCAGTGGTTTTTCCTCATGCCTCTCTCAGGAATTGGCTGTGGAGCAGTGCTCCAGAATTCTAGATTCCAGGATAACATTTTAACCGCCTAACTTTGGTAAGACTCAGTCCCTCATAAAAGAGTCTTGCGTCACTGAAAAATAGTGTAGGAGGTCCTAACTTTTCCAACACTTACTTTTGGAGAAACAAGAACTCTTTTATTGGATAGGCTAGAGGCCTCGCAAAGCAAATTTTGTAAAATGTGAGACCCAGATTTTTGCTCTAATTCACCTGGATCTGGCCTACTAACCTAATTTACCAGAACTTCCCAACTTTCATCTTTTTCCTGAAAAGGATCAGAACATTTACTCCTCTGGCAACTCTCTCCCACCTGAAAACACAGTGCATTTCATCCCCTTGCTTACTCACATTTAGACATTCTCAAATCTCCTCCTGATGCCAAGGATGATGTTCTTAATTCTACTGTCACTAGCCTAGAATACCACTGTCAAGCCACCACCTTACATAGCCCCGCCCCTCTGCAAAAAGATTGGCTCAGAAATCTACACATTTTCTCACTACATGGAACTTAATTATGCAGTACCTTAGTCGGGATCAGCCAGCTCTATCTAGCCGTGGTGTCTTTAACAAATGTGATGCAGCAGAAGCCTGAACCCAGGGTTACAACAAATCAACACATATGCATCTTTCATAATCACATGATTCTATATTCTAGAACACATCCCACAATGATAAAAATTCTTAGAATCTGGAGAGACAGGGAACAAAGACTATGACCACATAAGCTTCTATTCATCTCAGTTCCAGTGACTATATCAGCATTGTCTGGTTTGAAAAATAAGGTCATTTTTGCCCAATCCAAATGTGGTTTCCAGAAAAGAGTGACAGAGTGACTTAAGGTATCCAAATACATAGGTCACTTCACAGAGGAGCAAATGGATGCATCAGGTGATTAATTCCAATGTAATATTTTCTTCATATTTATGTATGTACGTATATACATATGCACATGTGCATATCTTTAAAATGTTGTTAGTACATATATGTTTGTGAATAAGTACTTCCTCTGTCCTAAGTTATAATTGTGGATGTTTTAAATACTAGAAATTAAAAATTATGATGGTAATCTGGTAAAGGCCTACTTTTCAGTAATCTGAATTGGAAAAGCTGTATCTCCATGGTTCATGTTTCTAGGGACAGCTATCCTAAGGAAGAGAGAAGCATATTATTAAACTAATCTGTTACTCAGGGTATTAGTTGCTGCAAATTGAGTGCCTTAACCAACAGAAATTTATTATCTCATAATTCCGGAGGCTAGAAATCCAATATCAAGGTGTGGACAGTGTTAGTTCCTTCTGAGCGCTGAGAGAAACAGTGGGTTCCATGCCTCTTCTCTAACTTCTGGTGGTTTTCTGGCAATCTGTGGTGGTCCTTGGCTTGCAGATGCATCACCCTGATCTCTGCCTTCATCTCTGCATAGTGGTTTCCCTGTGAGTGTGTGTTTCTGTGTCTAAATTTTCACTTTTAACAAGGATACCATTGACGTTGGATAAGGTCTCACTCTAATGATCTCACTTTAACTTTATTACATCTGCAGTGACCCTATTTGCAGTGAAGGTCACTGTGGTTTTTTTGTTTTGTTTTGTTTTGTTTTGTTTTGAGATGGAGTCTTGCTCTTTCACCCAGGCTGAAGTGCAGTGGTGCAATCTCAGCTCACTGCAACCTCTGCCTCCTGGGTCCCAGCAATTCTTCTGCCTCAGCCTCCAGAGTAGCTGGAACTACAAGCTTGTGCCACCATGCCTAGCTAATTTTTGCTTTTTTTAGTAGAGATGGGGTTTCATCATGTTGGCCAGGCTGATCTTGAACTCCTGACCTCAAGTGATCCATCCGCCTCAGCCTCTCAAAGTGCTGGGATTACAGGTGTGAGCCACCATGCCCAGCCTGAAAGTCACATTTTGAGGTAATGGGGGTTAGGACTTCAACATATAAATTTTTGGGGAAACAATTTGTATTATGGTTCCCCAGTGAAACAGAGCAAATAGGATATGTAAAAATGTATGTTATTTAGGGAAACCTAAAGCAAATTGTTTTTCCCAAAACTCTCTCTCTCTCTCTCTCTCTCTGTGTGTGTGTGTGTGTGTGTGTGTGTGTGTATAAAATAAGCTAAGGAATGTCCAGATAGCTGGTAAAACATTTCTGATGTGTCCATTACCTTTGATGATGTTTAGAGAAAAGATTAGCATTTGAATTTATAGAATAAGGCAAAGAAGATTACCTTCACCAATGGGGTGGACATCATGCAATCCCTTGAAGGCTTGAACAAAGAGACAGAAGAAAGGTAAATTCACTCTCCCTGTTTGAGCTGAGACATCTGTATTCTTCTGCTCTTGAATATTAGTGTTCTTGCTCTTGGACTCTGACCAGGATTGATGTCATTAGCTCTCCTGGTTTTCAGACTTTTAAGCTTGGACTGAATTACAACACCATCTTTCCTAGTTCTTTAGCTTGCAGACAACAGATTGTGGGACTTTTCAACTTCTGTAATTGTATAAGCCAATTTCTATAATAAATCTCTCTACATGTATGTGTGTGTGCATGTTAATATGTACGTGTGTGTGTATGTGTGTGTGTGTGCGCGCATGTGTGTGTATTGTCCAGATGCTTCTCAACTTACAATGGGGCTGTATACCAATAAACCCATCATAAAACTGAAAATATCATAAGTTAAAAATCCATTTAATACTCCAATGAACTATCACAAAGTTAAGAAATCATAAGTCAAACAATCGTAAGTCCAGATATTCCTTGACTTATAGTGTTATGTCCCAATAAACCTATCTTAAAGTCAAACAATCATAAGTTGAAACATTGTAACTTGGAGATCATCTGTATATATGTGTGTGTGTATATATACACACACAATAGGATATATATATATATATATATATATATATATATGTATCCTATATGTGGGGTAATTTATATATATATCTCTCTCATAAATATAGGGGTATTTCATGTGTGTGTATGTGTGTATACGTGTGTGTGTGTGTGTGTGTGTGTGTATACATACATGAAATCTCCCACTGGTTCTGTTTCTCTGGGAAACCCTGACTAATACAGGAGATTAGGTCTGAGAGTGAGGGGCAGGGCCTTGTGGACTGCAAGGTATAAGGACTTTGACTTTTATACCTTTAGTAAAAAAGAAGTCATAGGAGAATTTTAAGCAAAGTACTTTTTAAAAGAACTATTCCAGCTACTGGGTTGAGAATAAAAACAGTAAAATAATAAATTAATAGTAGTCAAGTAGGTGTTGCTATATGACACATACTGCGTCAGACATATACATATAACTCATTTAATGCATACTAGAGAGGGAGGCAAAAGTGGAAGCAGAGAGACCTGCTTAGGGAATTCTTTTCTTGCTGTTGTTTTATTGATTTACAAAAGTTCCTTTAATATTCTAGGCACCACCTGTTTTTTGGTGGTTATATGGGTTGCAGATATCTTCTCCTAGTCTGTGTTGTTTTACGATTTAAGTGTGTATTTTGTTATTCAGCAGTATAGAGTGTTACTGTAGGCAAATTCAGCAACCTGTTTTTTTGATAGATTTTGTTTCATTTTATAGACATTTGTACTGGGTCTTCCTGCTCACAGTCCCGCCACATGCAGATTCCTTCTTCACACTTCCCGTGACGTGGCATCTAAGCATACATCTCAATCCTGGTGCTTCTTGTTTAAAACCCTTAGAGAGGTGCCTGTGGCTCTGGGACCCTCGTCATTTAGCCTCCTCTATGTCTACTGGCTCTAGGATACTGTGATAACAGCTACTAGGCTGATAACTACTACTGGCTCTAGGATACTGTGATAATGTATATGTATAAAAGACATATCTTATTTTATTGTAATTTGCTATATTATTTTACTTTGCAGATATTTTGCAAAGTTAAAGCTTGTGGCAACTCTGTAACAAGCAAGTCTATTAGCACTGTTTTCCAACAGCCTGACTCACTTCATGCTTCTGTGTCCCCATTTTGCTAAATTCTCACAATATTTCAAACTTCTTCCTTATCTACTATGGTGATCTGTAATTACTGATCTTTAATGTTAGTGTTGTATCTTAGAGTTCAACAAACCACACCCTTATATGACTTAAATGTATGTGTGTTCTGGTTGCTCCATCGAGTAGCTGTTCTATCTCTCTCCCTCTCCTCTGGCCTCCATATTCCCTGAGATACAACAATGTTGAAATTAGGCCAATTAATAATGCTACAAGGGCTTTTAAGTGTTCATGTGAAAGGAAGAGTTGCAAACCTCTCACTTTAAAACAAAAGTTCACTGGGGTTTGCCAATTTTGTTGATCTTTTCAGAGAAACAACTCTTGGTTTCATTGATTTTCTTTATTGATACTCTATTTATTTTCTAATCTTTATTATTTCTTTTATTCTATTTGCTTTTGGTTTAGTTTTCTTTTTTTTTTTTCCTTTTTCTTTTCTTTTTTTTTTTTTTGAGACGGAGTTTCGCTCTTGTTACCCAGGCTGGAGTGCAATGGCGCGATCTCGGCTCACCGCAACCTCCGCCTCCTGGGCTCAGGCAATTCTCCTGCCTCAGCCTCCTGAGTAGCTGGGATTACAGACACGCACCACCACGCCCAGCTAGTTTTTTTTGTATTTTAGTAGAGACGGGGTTTCACCATGTTGACCAGGATGGTCTCGATCTTTCGACCTCGTGATCCACCCGCCTCGGCCTCCCAAAGTGCTGGGATTACAGGCTTGAGCCACCGCGCCCGGCCTTCTTTTTTTCTAGTCTCACACCTCTAATGAAAGACTTCACCTCTTCCAATTCATTCTCTTCAACTGTTGCTAAAGTTGTCTGTGTATCTGAAACACAAATTTGATGTTGTCATCTGGAAGCTTAGACGTCTTATCATTGTTCTCATTCCTTACAAAGTAAAACTCAAATTTGTAGAATGGCAAACAACACCTTTAATGATCTTAACTAGTTTACCTTAACAATCAAATCCAACTTTCCACTCACATAAATTCACCTGGAATTTACAGATACATTTTTAACCTCTTTTCCTTTGTACTTGTGTTTTTCTCAATTTGTTCTTTTCTCCTACTGACTTTTTAGAAAATGACTTCTTTAACTCCAGGCACCCACACTTTTTAGTTTTCCTTTTCCCTGCTACCATCACACTTTGCACCAACTTCTTTTAGAACAGTTACCAAATTAGTAATTAATACACACCTTCTTCATTATTACGTGAATTGCAGGATGTGAAATCCCATTTTAGAAATTATGTCCCAGTAACTGACACATAGTGAGTGCTCAATGTTTGTGGAGGTAGGAAAAAGTGGGAAGGTCTGATATTACTTCAACCGGAAAAATGAGAAAACGGATGATGTGCTTCAGCCAGTGAAATCGAAAACAGCGATGGAAAATGACCTCACACTGCATACGGCTTTGGTTCGTAAGACACAGAGACTACTGATATCCCTGTGCGAAGAACTAACTTTTGCTGCTGGGAGATCAATTCAGAGGATGCTCAAGCTCCGTTACCATCCTCATTTTACTAAACTGAGAAAGGAAGATTGAGAAATGGATCAGCGGTTAAGCAGAGTGCAGGTTCCTACGGCGGCTGGAGTTTTTTGGTAGTTGGGGATGTTTCTCTCAATCTTTGGGCAAGCCGTAAGCACTGGCAGGGACAGCAGCAGACACCTGAAAACCCTTTCCCCAGTCGTCTTCAAGCTTAGCTCTAGGCCTGTGAGCCCATCGCGCAAGCGTCAATTTTTCTCTTTCAGGATGGGCGGAGCAGAGTCTTTGCTCCTTTGGCGATCCTGAGTGGGTGGAGCTAAGCTGTTTCCAGGGTGACAGAGTGGCGACCTCGGTAGTCGATTGAGCAGGTCTGGTCTTTGTTCCCAGAGGGCTGTGCGTCATCGACTCGTCGGCGCTGTCATGGCGGGTGTGCTGAAGAAGGTGAGCCGAACGGGGGTCACTGGTGGAATTTAGTTTGTGGGGTTAGGCAGCACGATAGCCCCATTTCCCGCGGGTGTTAACCCTAACTGCCGCAGGCCTGACGGTCCTTGAAGGGGACTCGTTCTGTATGCCCTACCCGATAGGACAGCTTAGTGGCTCCGCTCGGAGAGTCAAGAGAAAAAGCTCCAAACAAGCGGGACTGAGAGACTAGCAGCTGGCTTTAGACCAGCTTTAGCCAGGGGAATTCGTGATTTTGTATCTCCTTAGCGTGCTGAACGTATGGAAACCGTAGTAAACGGCATGAATCGTGTTTTGTTTTTGAACAGACCACTGGCCTTGTGGGATTGGCTGTGTGCAATACTCCACACGAGGTATGTACCTTTGTTCTTTCTTCGTTCCTGGGTTCCCAAGGAAAACCAAATCCCTGCCACTTTGCTTATTGCAAGATTAATGGGATACAGATATTTAAAGGCCAAATTACAACCCGCGTGAGCTCTTGAGACACAGATGCTATCCACCTACTTCGTTCATCTGATGTCACATTTTTATTTATTCATTTTTGCCATGACCTCTTTATTAAGCGAGTTTTCTTGTTGGCTTTTTCCTTGACATTCTCGTGGCTTCACTTATACATGCTTTTATCAGCGACATCTCACATTTTTATCTCCATTTTCCACCTTTTCTCCCCGCCTCACCGTTTCTTGCTTTGGTAGGTTGGATTACATGTATTTGAGCGTAATGAAGGTACTGCTCCCCTTTTTCTTCTATTTGGGTCTTTTCCATCTGTATTCACAAATGCTTTTGTCAAAAAAAAAAAAAAAAGACAAAAATTTTTGATTCTTCTTGTCCCTTCTATAATCGCACCATTTCTCTCACTTTATAGATAAAAGAGTTATCTGTTTTCTCCAGTTTGTTATTCATCCTTGAATGCACTCAGTCCCCTTTGGCGAGAACTGCTCTTTTCAAGGTCACCAGTGATCTCCATACTGCCAAATCTAATGGTCAGCTCAAATTTCTCACCTTCATTGACCTAATAGCAGTGTTTTTTTTTTTTTTTTTTTTTTGGACATATTTGACACTTTTTCCATCATGCGCTTTCTTTACTGGGCTTCAGGACACTCCCAGTCTTCTGATTTTTTCCCCTACTCTTTGGCTTTCTCTTTTTCTGGTTATTTCTCTTATGCCCACTTTAAAATTTGAGTTATTTGGGATTTAATTCTTGGACCTTTTCTTTTGGACCTGTATTCAGCCACCAAGAGAGAGCAAATCCAGATAGAAAATGGTTTTAAATACCACCTATACACTGATAACGGATTTCCATGTTTAATATTTTCTGACTGAGGTTGACTGTTAGTCACTGAAACCTTGAAAAATGAAACCACAGAGGGGCAAGGGGGAGCTACTGTATTCTAACCAAATGCTGTCCAATAAAAATATTCGAGCATTAAATGTAAGCCATGTTTTTATGTAATTTAAAATTATCTTGGACTAATTTTTTAATGAAGAAAAAGGTAAAATTTAATTATTTACCCTAACACATCTAAAATATTGCCGTTTTGGTATATAATCAAAAAAATTAATGATATTTTATAGTGTTTTCTTCATACTAAATTTTCAAAGTCTGATATCAGTTTGGACTAGCCACATATCAAGTGCTCAATAGGCATATTTAACTAGTAGCTAGTGTTTTGGACAGCACAGTTCAAGAAAATAGAACTATATACCACTTCCCTGTATTTTCTGCCATTCAATTCTATATATTCTGTATGTAATTGCCTTTTCCAACATATGATCTATCATCCCTCTGGGTCTATCTTAAATGCTACCTTTTCAAAATGTGAACCTTCTCTGGTCTCAGCTGAAGTGAATTCTTCTATTACAGAAGAATAATGCCAATACTTAGTGAAACAATGTGTACCCGGTACTGTTCTAAGTTATATATACCCTATGAGGAAGTATTATTATCATTCCCGTCTTATAAATGAGGAATGAAGGTACAGAGAGGGAAATAACTTCTCCAGTGCACCTAAGGAGTGGAGCCAGTATAAACTCAAGCAGTTAGATTCCGGTTAGCACACCCTTAACTGTTGCTAAGTATTATAATATCTCTTTGCTCTATGTATTTCCTCATCCCTGCCAAACACAAACTTATTTTTTCTTTTTATCATTTTTATTATTTTTCTTCTTCAGTATCTTATCCTGTGATATGGTTTGGCTCTGTCCCCATCCAAATCTCGTCTTGAATTGTAACTTCCATAATCTCCACATGTCATGGGAGGTAATTGAATTATGGGGAGGGTTTTTCTCGTGCTATTCTTGTGATAGTGATGAAATCTCATGAGATCTGGTGGTTTTATAAAGGGCAGTTCCCCTGCACACGCTGTCTTGCTTGCTGCCGTGTAAGATGTGCTTTTTGCCCCTCTTTCACCTTCTGCCATGATTTTGAGGCCTCTTCAGCCATGTGGAACTGTGAGTTCATTAAACTTCTTTTCCTTTATAAATCATCCTGTCTTGGGTATGTCTCTGTTAGCAGCATGAGTACAGACAAGTATACCCTATAGTACCTTAAAAATATTGGAGTGTGATCCATGTCCAGCCTATCTTTATATGCAAACAGTGTAGTATTGTGCATGGGAGTACTAAGTACATTTTGCCACTGGTAGTGACTGTCTGGGGCTGGTTAAGTGGTGGTAAAAATAATTTACCGAGATAGTTGAGGTAAGGAAAGGCAGATTTATTAGAGAAAGTATGAAAATACATTGCAAAAAAGCTACTGGCAAATCAGCAAAAGAGGAGTTGATTGCAAGTAGCAAAGGCTTGCTGGGGATCTTAAAAGATGGTGCTTGTGCTGTGTGCTGAAGAAGTCTTCGTGCAGTACTGATAACACCTTGGTTGCAATGAGCTAACTTGCATTTTTCTGTCAGGCGAGGGTCTGGTGATAGCTGGGCACAGGAAGATGGTGAGTTATTTGTGCAGGAGGACTATGTGACCTGGACCTTGAAGAAAGGCAGACTTACACTTTATCTGCTTTTTATTTTTGCTTTCCGCTGTTCCCTTATTAAGACTGCATACATTTTTTTATTGAAAAACAACAACAACAACAAAAAACTGCTCTTTAGGAGAAGCATTTGTATACTTATAATTATTGAAAGACTTATACCTTGAAGGGATCATATCTTGTTTTGACTGTTCTGGTTTATACCTATATTTTAGCATAATGATTAATAGGTATTGTTTCACTGACATAAGTGTCCAAGTTTGGATGATAAACTAAATGTCTACCCTATTCATAACATTTTTTTTTATTTGTTCTATATTGAGCATTTCCTGTTTTCATCCATATTTCTCTAGAAACTGATATATTTTTGTTAGGAAAAATGAAAATTAAAATTAAAAACCTGAATTTTAGGTCAGATAAAAACTTAATTAAAATGCTATATTAAAAACTAGTATATGTATTACATATTTAAATTGGAGAGGATAAGAATAAAAGTATTTATAAATTAACAGTTTAAATCAGATTAAAACTTTTGCATTAAGATACTTTAAAAAAATTGTATATGCATTGTCTATTTATAGTAGGAAGATAAGAATAAAATATATACTTACCAAACTTTAATATGTAAATCCACTTTTCTTTTTGCTAAAATATATATTTTTTTCTTTTTCTTTTCTTTCTCTCCTTTTTTTTTTTTTTTTTTTTTTTAGATCGGGTCTTACTCTTGCTCAGGCTGGAGTGCAGTGTTGCAGTGTTGCAGTCTCTGCTCAGTGCAACCTCTACCTCCTGACCTTTGGTGATCCTCCTGCCTTAGTTTCCTGTAAAACATTTTGTTAAAAATAACTAGGATATTAAAAAGCTGTTTTAGGGAGTTGGGATTATGTGTGATGTACTTTCTTCTTTTTATCTGTGTGTATTGACTGCAGGGAACACATAATAATTGTGATGACTTGATGTTTATTATAGAACATAATGAAAACAACATGTGGTAAAATAGAATGCACAAATGACTGTTAATAGGCTCCAGTAGTTATATCTGCACACAATGGTTGCAGAAATAGAAAAGGAATAAATACTTAGAACCCATGTCTCTTCACCAGGACTTTCTACTGTTAATACCATTTTCTAAAATTAAGAAATGAGGTTAAAAGAACCCCACATGTCGGTGGATAAAATGTGTGTTGTGAGGAATAAGTTGTGGTGTTCTATTGCACGGTAGGATGACTATAGTTAACGATAATGTATGCTGTATTTCAAAATAGCTGGAAGAGAGGATTTTGAATGTTCACACCACAAAGAAAAATGTTTAAGGTGATGGATTTGCTTATTATACAACACATGCATATATTGAATCATCACATTGAAACCCATAAATACATATAATTATTTTGTGTCAGTCAAAAATAAAACTTCAGAACCCATACAATTTTGATTATGTATTACCTGACAAGCTTTACATTAGTATAGT
The DNA here is from genome assembly GCF_048565385.1 of Saimiri boliviensis. Taxonomy (NCBI): domain Eukaryota; kingdom Metazoa; phylum Chordata; class Mammalia; order Primates; family Cebidae; genus Saimiri; species Saimiri boliviensis. The sequence goes on from NC_133458.1 coordinate 33,459,576, forward strand.
GAAGTACTCTATTATGGAACACCATATTAAATATATAAATAAATAATGGTTAAATATTCAGATTGCTTTTTAAGAAAATCAATTCTTAGAAAGCCCCTTAAAAATTGTGTGTGTGTGTGTGTGTGTGTGTGTGTGTGTGTGTGTGTGTAAGTAAATTAAACTAGGTATTAGCTTCTGTGACTATCATACAATTAAATCTAAAATATTAAGAAAAAATAAAAATTCATTATATATGTATTTACTACTTATGGACTCTTGTAAGGGTCCGTCAAAACAATTTCTTACTAAGGGATTAACTTCTATACTGAAGTTTAAGTTCAGTGTGCTTCAATACATGCTATGCATTGACTCAATTCTCTTGCCACTTTTCTGTTGAACCTTTTATGTGGACTTTATGTTGTAACACATTCATAATCAGAAGCAAGAACACTGAAGTATTATGACTGTATTTACTTACATTTGGTCATACTGATGTAATGCTTATATGTAAATGTTTATTTGCACAGAAATTCAAATAAGAAAAATTGAAAAAAAAAAAAAAAAAAAAAAAAAGAGAATTTTCAGTGCCTAGGGCCTCACTTTGAAAAATACTGATTCAGGCTGGGTGTAGTGGCTCACACCTGTAATCCCAGCATTTTGAGAGGCTGAGGTGGGTGGATCACCTAACGTCAGGAGTTTGAGACCAGCCTGGCCAATATGGTGAAACCCCATCTCTACTAAATATACAAAAATTAGCCAGGATGGTGGTGGGTGCCTATAGCCTATAATCCCAGCTACTTGGAAGGATGAGGCAGGGGAATCGCTTCAACCCGGGAGGTGGAGGTTGCAGTGAGCTGAGATCACACCATTGTGCTCCAGCTTGGGTGACAAGAGTGGAACTCTGTCTCAAAAAAAAGAAAGAAAGAAAGAAAGAAAGATACTGATTTAGTAAATGATTTGATTTCCAAAAAGGTCATTAGCAATAAGTTAGTTTTGTTTCTACTTGTTATCATACTCTTGACTTATCTAGAACTTGTTATACGTAGAAAATACAGAAAGTTCCCACATTTATATACAGGTTTTTCCTAAGTTGTAAAGGTTGTAGATAGGGCACAGACATAAAGAAGTCACAGCAAAGAAGAGTTAATTAAAAAAAAAAAAAACAAAAGTGAGTTTTATTTGTTTTGTCTATGAGTCTTATTCCATTAAGTCTTTGGTAATATTTTAACCTATGGATATTTGTATGGTTTGTCTTTTCAGAGGCTAAGAATATTGTACACAAAGATTCTTGATGTTCTTGAGGATATCCCTAAAAATGCAGCATATAGAAAATATACAGAACAGATTATAAATGAGAAGCTGGCTATGGTTAAAGCGGTAAGTAGCTAAATCAGTTTTCTTGGATTTGTGGTATCCAGTGTAACATTTAACCAAAAAATTTGGTTCCTAATTTTTTGTATATTCTACCCACTTTTCTTCTCTTCTTCTTTCAGTGCTCTTTTCCCGTCTTTGCTCCCTTTTATTCAGCAAACAACTCTTGTTTAGTGAGTGTTTTCTATATGCAGGGCTCTAAAATATATTGGAGTTTGACACTAGGATCAGGCCCTTCCTTGAAGTAACATTGTAGTTGTTCCTTTCACCTTTCTTCCCTATTTAGTCCTTTTGCTGCTTATCTATGGATATATCAATTTTGATCTCCTTTTTCTAATCTTGGAGACCAATAAAAGCAAAAAAGGGGCTTTTTTTTTTTTTCTTTCAAATAAAACTGTCAAAAGACTAGACTGTTACTAAGTAGCAGTTAATAAAAGACTAGACTGCGATTCATACCAAACCATATTGCACTATTGTTAAAATTTCACACAAGCAGTCATTTCATGGACTTACTGGTATTATCTAAAACAGTGTTTAGAAATCTTGAAGGTATAAGCGACTCTAGTCACATATATTTCTTCTCATTAGATTACCAGACTATATAGTTCAAAGAGAATTCCTATCTCCTCTTAGGTATACAACAAAACAATGCAGTTTGTATTATATTGTATTTTGTATTGTGTTATATGATGGATCTCTGCCTGTTACCCAGCCTAGAGTGCAGTGGCATGATCATAGCCAGTCTCAAGCAGTATCCTACCTCAGCCTCCCAAGTAGCTGGGACCACAGGCACTCATCACCATGCAACTAATTTTTAAAATTTTTTACAGAGGCAGAGTTTCACTGTGTAGCCCTAATTGATCTCGAACTCATGGCTTCAAGTGATCTTCTTACCTTAGCCTTCCAAAGTGCTGGGATCACAGGCATGAGCCACCTGCACCGGGTGCCTCTCCCATTTTATCATCATCTTTCAAATAGTCTCAAATGTTTTTAACTTGTTTCTATCTTAAAAGAGAAAAAACTATATGCTTATATTTTCCTTTACTTATTCTCCTATTTTTCTGTTTTCACCCATAGCCAGTTTCAACCAAAGAAGAGTTTACCCTCTTACTTCTTTACTTACTGGTTCTAAAATGCTTTATTCTGCTGTTTATACCACCTTATAACTAATTGTTCTGTTTGTAATTTAATTATACTTCATTACATGCTCCACCGCACAGACAATAATAGAGTGATTTTTTTTTTTAATATGTAAATCTTATGATGGTACAGTTGTCCCTTGGTATCCATGAGGGATTAGTTCCAGGACTCCCATGGATATCAAAATACAGGGATGCTCAAGTTCTTTATATAAAAATGGCATGGTATTTGCATATAACCTGTGCACATCCTCTTTTATACTTTAAATCATCTCTAGGTTACTTATAATACATACTACAATGTAATGCCATGTAAGTAGTTATACTGTATTTTAAAAATTGCTGTATTGTTATTTTTATTGTGTTTTTAAAAATATTTTCCATCTGTGGTTGGTTGAATCCGTTCTTGGTTGAATCCACAGATGTGGATCCTGAGGGCCAACTGTACTGTCTTGCGTAAAATCTTACTGTGATTTTCTGTTCACTGTTTCTCAAAGGCTGAGTTTAAGGATTTATGTGGAGCTGCTTGTATGAAACTTACTTAGCTACCTTTATCTGCATGATTTTGATGTAGGTATGGCCATGTTTGGGAACCATTGTCTTAAAGGGATAAAGTCCTTAGCATGGTATAGAAAGCCCTCCGTGTTCTGGCTCTTAGTTATTTTCTCAATCCTATCCTGTTGCTTCCTGTATACTAACTGTATACTCTATACTTAAGCAGTACTAAACTGCTGGCAGTTCTGTGGTTTCCATGCGTATTTTTTCTGTTCATTTGTATTTTCTGATTTCCTGGAATGCCTTTATCTTGTGTGGTAGTTCTTACTTTTTCTTCATAAGCCATTACTTCCTCTGTGAAATCTTATCTTACTTTCTTAAGTAGAGTTCCACAACTTCCTTACTCTTTTCCATTGTACCTATCACACTGTATTATGCCTCCACCAGCCATAAACTACTTGTGAATGATACTGTATTCAACTTTGTACCCTAAGAATCTAGCATAGTATCTGGCACATAAGGTTCCTTGGAAATGTTTCTTTATCCAAAAGGCTAGATACAACCCCAAACACTTCATAATAGTTGTATCGCTGATTCCTGCTTTTGGTAAAATTGTCACAGACTTTTAACCCTGCATAGAGTCACACACAAAAATCTTCAGTGAATATTGCCATGATTATAAAATACCTATTTACTAAGCCTAAAGTGGAAATAAAAGTACCTTTTTTTTCCTCCAGATTATGACTAGGGAGATAGTAATATCATTTTTGGTGAAAAGTGTTGGTTTGCGTCCCTGTCCAAGATTTTCATCTTAGTTCTGATAATTTGTGGAGTGACTTGGCATATTGCTCATTTTCTCTGTCTCAATTTTATCATCTAATAGTTGGATATAATATTACCCACCTTCAACACTTTTTGTTAGAACTGAATGAGGTAATGTATGTAAAAAGCTTAGTATAGTCCCAAATACATAGTGAGCATTCTGTACATGGTACCGTATCAAGCTTAATGGCATTATACCATTGGTGACTAAAAATCACATTACTCACTATCAGTAAGACAAATTTTGAATTATTGCCTAACACAGGCTTTTTCTAAATTGAAAGTGTTGTTGAACATTCCTTGCCTTCTTTACTTTCACTCTCCTGAGTCTCTTATAACAGTGACCAGCTTCCCTGTTTTGTTTTTTATTTTTGGTCTCATATCTGAGTTAATTCCCTGTTAAAAGTCTGTCTTAAACATGCTCATTTACTTTTTACCCTCTTTTTCCTCTTTGAACTGTGTTTTAGTTATTCACTTATTTAACCAAGAAACATTTATTGAATGACTGTTAAATGCCATGTGTGATTCTGGGCATGGAGGCTTGTGCCTAATTGGCACTGAACAAAACAGATAAAAATCCTTGCCTTCATGGAGATTACATGTTAATGATGGGAGACCAAAAGAAAAAAAAAAAAGTAAAAATTGAGTAAAGAAGTACCTGGTGTGTTACAAAATAGTAAGTGTAGTGAAGGAAAATAAAACAAGGAAAATATGTGCCATGGTGGGGATGGGGGATGTTACAATATGTATTAATTTTCTATGGCTGCTGTAATATTCCCACAAACTTGGTGGCTTAAAAAAATATATGTTTATTTTATTAGATTTCTGGAGGCCAGACGTTAGAAATCAACATCAGGGACCCAAATCAAGGTGGTGGTGTTAGGGCTATGCTTCCTTTGGAGGATATGGGGTAGAATCTGTTCTTGCTTCTTTCAGCTTCTGGTGGCTTTTGGCATTCATTGGCTTGTGGTCTCATCACTGCAATTTCTGCCTTTGTGGTTACATTGCCTTTTCATTTTCTGTATGTAATATCCCTCTGCCTCTCTCTTATAAGACACTTATAATTGCAGTTAGGGACTATCTGGATAATTCAGGAAAATCGCCCCATATCAGCATCCTTAACTTGATCATATTTGTGAAGTCTTTGCTGTATAAAGTTAACAACCACAGTTTCTAGAAATTAATACTTATATATCTTTTGTGGTATTATTTAGCCTATCACAATATAAGTTATTAGTAGTTATTAATAAGGTGTTATTTGAGCAAAGATTTGAAAGGAGTGAAGGAACCAGACATGCAAATACTCTGGGCCATCCAGCAAATACACTGAGGCAGTAACATATCAATCTTATGTTGAAAAACAAAATATATTATTTATTTTTCTCCCTCTTTATTCCATTTATGGGCCAGAAAAATGGCCTGAAATGACAAAGACCTATTTATGTATGTGGGTATATTTACAGAGCATAATTTCTGGCTCAAAAAGGTCATTTTACTAGAAAACAATTCAATGTCATCGAATGTTTTAGGTGCTATATTTACTAAAATTTTGTTTTTAAAAACTTTTATTAAAGAATGATGCACATTAAAAATGTGTAGAAAAAATGACTTTTCCAGAACAACAAAACCCTTGCTTCTTACCCTTCAATTTACTATGTGTAAAGTTAATCACTATTTGGACTTCTTTTTGCCTGTTTTTGAATTTTATAGAAATGGAATCATTAGTATGTACTGTCTTGTACATACTGTGCTCTAGCTTTTGCTTAATACTATGGTTAAGAGAATCATCTGTTATTGCATACAGTTTATTCATTTTTATTACTATGTAGGATTATATCCAAATATTATAATTAATTGATCCCTTATATTACAGATGGTCATTTTGGTTGTTTCTAGTTTGGGGCAATAATTTGTTCTGCTGTGAATATTCTCAAACATGTTTTTTAAAAAATGTATTATGCATTTCTGTTCGGTGTTATGCCTAGGAGTATAATTTCTGGGTCATAGGATAGCATTTATTTTTAATTCTAATGCTCTCAGAGGAAATACAGGAAATAATAAGAAAGCAAAGTGGTATTTTAAAATTTGTTTTAGAAAGACTGAATTTGACATCGTATTTCTGTCCCTTGATCAGCATGTCAATAAACATTAGCACTTTTCAATATTAAGACAAAAAAAGCCAAAAAGTAGCAGAGGTGAAATGAATTTTCACCAAATATTTAGTAAAAAGTAAGAATATGATGAAAGAAAAATTTTATTTTTTAAGCATTTTTATATATGGAATTTTAAAATATAGGATATCAAAACATTCAGATAGTATGCTTGTTTAATTTTTTTTCCCCTTGAAATTATAGGAACCGGATGTTCAAAAATTAGAAGACCAACTTCAAGGTGGTCAGTTAGAAGAGGTGATTCTTCAGGTAAAGAAATAGTTGACTGTTTTGGTGTTTGGTTTCAGATTTTCATTTTTAGAAAGAGGCATACAACTGACATTATCAGAATGAAAGGAAAAGTAAATTTCCTTATTTACATCAACTCATCAAATACGTAAGACTAATCACATACAGAAAATGTGTTGTTTCTAATGTGTATGTTGATTAAGTATTGTTGATGATAGCATGACTTTATGAGCCTTCTGTTAGAAGCCTGGAGTTTGACACTCTTTTTTTGTTTTTGTTTTTTTGAGTTGGAGTCTTGCTATATAGCCCAGGCTGGAGTGCAGTGGCACAATCTTGGCTCACTGTAACCTCTGCCTCCCGGGTCCCAGTTCAAGCAATTCTCCTTTCTCAGCCTCCCAGGTACCTGGGATTACAGGCATGAGCAACCATGCCCAGCTAATTTTTGTATTTTTTAGTAGAGACAGGGTTTCACCATGTTGGCCAGTCTGATCTTCAACTCCTGACCTCATGATCCACCTGCCTCGGCCTCCCAAAGTGCTGGGATTACAGGCGTGAGCCACCATGCCTGGCCTGACACTCTTTTAATTTAATCAGCATGTTCTCCTTGGCCTACCCTTAGTTTAAATTGGTAACACAAGATAATTGTTGTTTTAATGAAAGAAAAACTGTATTTTTGTATCTTAGCTTAAAATTATATAGTTGTATCTTATTTTAAGAGTGTGGCATATTTTTAGTAGGGTAAAATACAGACATTTTGAATTGTAAAATGTACTTTTATTTTTAGTTTTGGTTTTAGGAGCATTTGACCAAGTTAAAAAACAATTGCATAGTATATTTGAGAGCTTAATTCTATATTATTTCCCAAATACCCTGACAAAAAATACTGAGTAGTAAAATGTAAGCATGATTATGAAGAGACTGAGATTAGAAAAATTGTTAACATTATTAATTACATTTAGGATATTTAAATCTTAAATTATTCTGTTGGGAAATTTTCTTCACCTCTCAATGTACCTGCTACTTATAAAAGAGAACAGGCCGGGCGCGGTGGCTCAAGCCTGTAATCCCAGCACTTTGGGAGGCCGAGGCAGGTGGATCACGAGGTCAAGAGATCGAGACCATCCTGGTCAACGTGGTGAAACCCTGTCTCTACTAAAAATACAAAAAATTAGCTGGGCGTGGTGGCGCGTGCCTGTAATCCCAGCTACTCAGGAGGCTGAGGCAGGAGAATTGCCTGAACCCAGGAGGCGGAGGTTGCGGTGAGCCGAGATCGCGCCATTGCACTCCAGCCTGGGTAACAAGAGCGAAACTCCGTCTCAAAAAAAAAAAAAAAAAAAAAAGAACAAACCCTGCAGCTTTATTTTGTTTAATCTGAATTTCAGTTCTTTTCCTTTGATCATAGGTAGCTTATAGAAACAGATAGGTTACTGATGTAAACAGGCTGGAAATACACTATTTTGAGTATTCCATAGTTGATTTTTAAAGCATCTATGGGAAAATAATCATGCCTTTTTTATTAAGTTTTGCATCTTTTTTCCAATTGCTAGTAAGGTCAAACTTTAAAAATATGTTCTTATATTTTATAAATTGTATCATTAATATTTTTACTCTGTCATTTAGTCTTTGTGTTATTTATATATATGTGTCTTTATATAACGTATTAGCCTTAAACTTTTATGAGACTGTCTGCAGGTACTTTTTCTAGCCTGTTTTTGCCTCTCAAATGGGTTTCTTTTTTCCCTCATATGTAGAGGTTTTCAAATTTTTTTTATTTGGTGAAATTCTGTTGTTCCACATCCCCGCCATCCCCATATTTTAGGTTTAGAATGTCTTTGTCTTATAAGCAACTGATAAATATTCAGTTGTTTTATTTAGTTTTTATTTCGTGTATCTTTTTTCAAATGTAACCCTTTCTAATGTTTTCTTACTGTTGATTGAAGGGCAGATAAAAGGAAATACTGGGTAATATTGAAGATTAGGGAGGTATATCAACAACAGACATGATACACCAAATCAAAAGAATTGTTAGATGGCTCTGGAAAAAGAGGAATATAGCATTCAGACAGCTTTTTATGAATGTAGACTGCTTCAGTTATTCAAAGGCCTATTTTCCCAGCCTTTATATTCATTTATCAGATTGGCTATGGTACTAGGTACAGTATCATGGGAACTTGCTGCAAACCTTTTACTGTTGTCCTATACCTATTCCTCCTTTCTGTACCCCTGATTTCACTTTGATCATGACTTTATTTAGTTTATTATGGAATTAAGTTTTAAGGCATATAAAGCATTTTAAGTCAACTGTGCAGTTCCTCACATTCTCATGGCCACTATTAAGGGTAAATTAATTTTAGTAATTTTTTAACCCACTGTATCTATGTTATTTAAAAATATAATCATAAAAATATTGAGATACTGTACATTTTTTATGTGAAGTCATCAAAATCTGGTATGTATTTTACACTTTGCAGCGCATATCAATTTGGACTAGCTGCATTTCAAGTCCTCAGTAGCCATTTATGGTTAGTGGCTAACATACTAGACAGTCCCATTCTAAATGGATAGTATGACAGTGTGTCAGAAGCCAGAGAATAAGGAGGAAATAGGCATCAGAGGCCAGGTGCAGCTGGGTCCAGCTTCCTGAAATATAGCTGATTCTCAGTGATGAATGAGGGCTAGATCCCCTCCTCAAGCCCCACAATCCCTGAAGGAGACTGAGAAAGCACTGGATGTTCAAGAGACTGAGGGCAGAAGGTGGTCAGGGAAGCAGCTATCCTTAGGAAATATTTTATCAGTATTTAAATTATTTTCTCCTTTTGACATTAGTAATACTTCTACCCTGATTTTCATTCATCTCCTCTTTAACTCATTGTTTTTCTTATAGTTGCTCGTAAACATAGATTAACTTTTGGGACCGCTAGTATAAATGGGGCATTATCTTTTAACTGTAGAATAATAATAACCTCTAATATAATCTGAGCACCTATTCTGTGTTTTAATTTCTTCTCTAACAGCCTAACAGGTGTTTAATAATTCATCTTATAGGTTGGCTAGAGTTGGCATAGGTCTTTGTTGTTGTAGAAAAAATATGAAATAAAAAGCTATTTAAAATGTGTTTGTTTATAAGTTGTATTTGAAAGGAAAAATTAAATGAAATATAATTTGATTAAGGATTTTATTCAGTTAGTAAATCTTTATTATACATTTATTGTGTTCTACATTCTGCAGATCACTGTTTTATAAACTCTGGGTCTCAAGTGACTGTGAGTCATGGAATCAGTTAGATGGATAGTGATTAGCATTAAAAAAAATACAGTAGAAAAAAAGAGTATATCATTGCTTGTAAAGATAATGATTTTAAAAATTTTAGTTATATATTTGTAGTGTGGAACCCATAATAAAACATAATTTTCTTACTGTGGGTAAAGTTTGAAAGCCACTAACATAGATGAAAAAACGTATTCCTGATTCTCAAAAAACTTGTGAAACATTAAGATAAAAAACTCACCAACTAAACTTTTAAACACTGTAGCTGATTTCAGTCAAATAGAAGACATCAAAAGATACCCTTTCTTACTCCTGATTGTGTAGCTGTGAGAATTAAGGTAATTTAATTACTTAATGTTCAATTTATTATGGTGGAATAGATTATGAGGTATTAATATGAAATAGTAACTCTAATAGTTAAAATGCGGTTGTTCTGATAAATACCTGTTGAAGAGTAAAATCCAGTGATTTTTAAAAAAATTTGTATTAACAGGCTGAACGTGAACTAAGTCTGGCAAGAAAAATGGTGCAGTGGAAAACATGGGAGCCATTAGTGGAAGAGCCTCCTGCAGATCAGTGGAAATGGCCAATATAATTAAGTGATTTTGGTGGGTTGATGGGAAACTGATGTAATTAAATATTCTGTTCTATTAAGAGTGTGTTTATATTATTGACATAATCAAGAAAACTGATATAGAAAATATCTAGGAATCTGTTAAATTAGTGATTAGGATAATTCGGTCATGTGAATCCATTTTTGATTTGTAGTCACACAAATTATTTCAAAGATGATATTTCTATGAACAGAGACGTCATGGAAAGATTTGATAATTAATTAGAAAAATTCCTACAGATCTTCAATGTAGAGGCCATGATCAAAAAATAAGGTTTCTTTAGTAGTATGTTCAATATATCATTCATTTTTAAAATTATCCTGAAGAAGAAAAGAAAAGGTCCTTAATTATTATGGTCTAAACAATTTATAGATCACTGTTTAAGGTAAAAAATAAGAGTGATATTTTCAAGTGTGATAAAATAGCACAAATGACTGGTAATAAAATTTGAAATTATGGTTAACCTCCTTAACTGTGATCTTACGGGTGTAAAGTAAAATTTAAATATATAGTTATACATTGATTACAACATCCATAATGCCATTTTGTTTTAGTCATTATTTGAATTATACCATTTACTCTGTTTTCTTATAGTCTTAATTTTATTACATTTTGTTGTTACTATATTATATTTGAAAACCATTAAATTAGAATACATTGTACAGTTGAAGAAATTGACTTGGTACTTGAAAGAAATATTTCTCATTGCATAGAGGTACTTGGAAAACCTTTTCCTTTTGTTGTATTTGTGTAAGTTAGTTTTCTGGCCCCTAACCTTTTAATTTTCTTAATCAACCTAATTACATCAGGATAGAGTTAGAATTTCTGTAAAAGAAGAGACATTAAGAGTTCCTGTAATTTATATCTGGCATATGGGTGGGCTTATATTCAAAACATCTTAGTCGTACGACTATAAATTCAAAGTGGAATCACTAAGTAGTTTGCAGTATGTTTCTAATATAAGGGTAGGTGGGTATAAAAACAAGACAAATGCTGTTCAGGGAAAGAAGTTGGCAAGCTTAAAATTAAACAAAAATAAAATTACATGTGTTTTGCCTTTTCTTCCTAGCTCTTTGTCATTTCTAAATACTTGGTTAAATTAAACGTGGTATCTCTTTCCTTCATAGATAATATTATACTTTTGTGGGGTTTTTGTGTGTGTGTGTGTGTGTGTGTGTGTGTGTGTGTGTGTGTGTGTGTAAGCATATTTGCTTAGAATGAGGAAAAAAATGATATTTTTCCTTCTTTCCAGTATACTTCTCCCCTCACAGAGCTGTAACATGAATACTAAATAAGTATTAAATAAGGTACATTCTTAAGAGGTTAGAGTGCAAGAAGGCTCCTTCTGGTGGGGAAATGTTAGAGGCGGAGTTAGAAGCCCTGGGGTTCTCATTCTGGGGTTCTCATTCTCATGGTTCTAGTATCGTTAACTCAGTGACTAAATTAGACAAGTTTGGCCTGTTTCTCAGAATGGCCTATTTCTAATGCTGTAAAAGAAGTAGAATATGATTTATAACAACATTTTCATTTCTAAACATTTCTTGAATATATATTTATTAAAACATGATCCTAAAGTGTGTTTGCATGGATACTTTCAAGGTAATTTTCTAGCCAACCATTTATTTTCAGATCCTTTGGGAAACACAGAAACAAGAGGGCTTGCTGTGTTTTTGTCATACTGTCAGTCCCATTTCTGCCATGATTCTTGGGCATCTTTTATGTTTCACCAACAGTGTTACTGAACTTTGTTGCAAACGGGGACCTTACTGGTGTTTGCATTAGAAATGCTAGTTGTAGAATAATAGTCATTGAAAAATAATACTATAAAAATAATAGCTAATGTTTGTTGAGACTATAATATGAATCCCAGGCACCATTATATGAATGCCAGACTAATTTCACTCATTAAACCTGCACTGCAACCCTAAGAATGATCCTGCAAATTATCTTCATTTTCCAGATAAGAAACCAGAACCCCATGTGAGTAGTTTTTCCCTGCAGTTATGCACGTTGGGGCTTTAGGGATTCTGAAACCAAGAGATGATTTAATAACAAATCTAAGGTCACATAGCTAGTAAGATGTGAAGCTAGAGTTTGAACCCAGGCAGCCTAGTTCTAGAACTGATACTCCTGTTACGTTATTTATGACTGTGCTTGAGATGTTGTCACTCCTGCCTGTGCTGTATGGGCAGAACCAAATGAACCTAGATCCTGCTGTCTTTTTCCATCAAATATCTGTAAAGAACAAATATGAGCAGATGTAGTGAACTGGATTTCATTTTGTGCAAAGAGCTGCATATTGGTAATAGGCAGATTATATTGATGGGATAGGTATCTAAAAGGTATTGCAATTTGGTCCTTGATTCTTCCTCCTGTCTCAGTTGCTCACACAACCTTACACCTGATCGTTTTTTCTCCTTCAGTGTTTTCCCAGTTGCTTCCTATAAACGTCCAGGTTAAGTCTCTAGCAAATGAATCTTTTATTCAGGGATCTTCAGTGTTTTGAGTGGCTACTAAACTAATTTGAATAATTTTCAGAATGGTCTACTTCAGTTCTCCTCATGGGTTTCATTCTAGTTAATCACCATACTCCAGATATTTCAGAAGAAAGAGAAGCTAATCAGTCTGACCTTTGCTAAGAAAGAAGAAATGGCAACAAAGTTGATGTCCCCTTTCTCCCACAGTGGGACTTAGTGCTGACAATTCCAATCTCTTGGCATTCTTTCCTTTGGGATGAAATTGGCTTATATTTAGGATAACTAAATATAGCATAATTTATCATTCCACTTGGAATGATTTTGAGTGAAAATAGTTACACAAGGATAACAGATATACACCATGACTGTCCTGGGCTAATAGGATATATGGCACCCTAGTGGAGTAAGGCTCAGGTCTCAAGTTTGCCATCTTTCCTACACCAGTAGATCAAGTAGTCTGTCATCAGAATAGAATGAATTGATTCCTGCAGTAGCAGTTTTGTGCAGTCAGACCTCAGGTTTCATTGTGTCCGTTCACTCTCCCTCATTCTCCCCTCTCCTTCCCTTTCCCTCAGAATTAGGGGATGGAAAAAAAGGGAGCTTATATTTTATTGTCGATTTTCTAATCCTAGTCAGAGGAGGGAAGCTAATGAAGCCAGTAACTATTTATTAATGTTATCTTTTTTAAAAAGGAGATAACAATATATAGGAAAATTCCTACATGTAGGCTGTCAGCTTTTTCTTTTTCTTCCCATCCTCTATGATTACGTAAACAAACAGAAGTTGACACCCTATGCAAGTATGTTGTGGGGTATAGGATTAAGCACCAAATTGCTAAACATAACTCAAATATTTTGGATCTGCTGAGTGCTGTCTTCCCATTAAAACTAAGTATTCAAGGGCAGGCACAGTGGCTCATGCCTGTAATCCCAGCACTTTGGGAGGCCGAGATGAGCAGATCACTTGAGGTCAGGAGTTCGAGACCAACTTGGCCAATATGGTGAAAGCCCGTCTCTGCTAAAAGCAAAAACAAAAAACCAAAAACTCAGTGTACAATGAGATTGTAGCCTATGCTACAACAATAGTTTAGTAATGCCAATTATTTTAGACAAAAGTAAATGAGGCTACCAGTTGGGTTTAGAGGAGGTTGATGTTTTGTTTTAGACAAAATTCACAGGAAATCACAGTGGGAATATGATAAGGGGTTTGAATGATTAATGGGGACAGGAAGAATTTACTTGAGAGCTCCTAGAGATGAGCCAGTATTCAAGACAGTGAAGTAAAGTAGTGAGTAATGTAGTGATTTAGCATGGGTTATCATTAAATCCCAGTGTCTTTTTTTTTTTTTTTTTAACAGATTACTTAAAAAGTTTATTTTCGTTAATGATAGGAATATTTTCTCAGTAAGTTCAAACCATTTTATAACAGGGAGGGATAAGCTAGTGTTAGATCTAGAAAAGTTAATACAGCTGAAATTTCAGGGGGAAAAAGTAGTTGACTGGAACTTCACCTATCCTTTTTAACCAATGTTAAACACATCTGAATAGAAAACTGTATCTGGTTCTTTTATATTCAAATGTAAAATATTTTAATGGAGAAAATTCCATTTTTCTTCATCTATTTAGATGCTATTACAATAAAGGCAGTGTGGACTGCAGAACGTAGCTAGTGAGAATATCAGGTAATGTAAATTTAAGAAGAAATTAGCTTTTCCATATGAAATAAAATCAATGATCACATAAATTCAACATGATAATGAGGACTAAAGTAAAAATACAAAGTACAATATAGCTTTCAGTTTCTTGTTCAGCACATATATTAATAAATTTTCAAACATCAAACAATATAACACCAAAATTTACTAAAACCACAGTAAGATTACTAAAGCTTAGTTAATTATTAACATCTTAAAAGCCTAATTCCCATTATGAATTCTGTAATCAAGAATATTCTCTCTGCTGTGCAAGCTAGTCAAAGCACCATCTTTTTCAGGATTCTCCAGAATTCATAAGTATTTTAAAGTTAAAACAAGTTGAACCCACAATTCCTTATTGAATTTGGTGAGTCTTCTGAACAGGCCTTCATTTATCAGAACATATGCATATACTGATCACAATTTTGAAAAGAATGGAAGGCCTTCATACATGTCCGTTTTTAATTTTATCCAATCATTAATTTTCTGCAGAGTTGTTTTTTCTTGACTTAATATTTTTGCAACTTTTTTCATTTTTTGTTCATTTCTTTCAATGTATTTCAACCCTTCCAACTGCAGCTGATCCAGCTTTTCATTTCGACTTTCATCTAGAGGTATGTTTTCACACATTACAGGATTGAATCTAAAATAGGTGTCAGGAGGTAACAGGCCATCAAGCATTATATGGACTTCTTCTGTATCTGTAGCACTGTTGATAACATTAGAAAGTTTGGTTTTCAGGCTTGTGTGTGTCACCGTGTTTCTCACATCACTCTCATAACGTCCAGTGCCCAAGGATACTATGCACTCTAATGGTACATCTGGCCAAAGACATTTACACTCATGCATAGCTAATGCTGAAGGGTTATTCAGAAGCAAACCTCCATCTTGATGAAGATCATTTCCCAACGCATATTCTGCAAAGTAGCCTGGAGCAGCAGATGAGGCTCTAATGGCCTGCCACATTTTGTACTGACAGCCTCCCAAATAATGAGAGTTGATTCCAGGAAAATGACCATAGTTTCTGAACACAAAAGCTTTTGGTGTTATCCCTCTATTTACTATGGTACTTACAGCAGCTACCTTAGGACATGTGGGGTTTCTTGCTGTTTCAATCATCAGTGCAGATCCCATCCTATCCTTAAGAATGTTTTCCCATGTTTGACTGTCATAAAATGCATGGCTCCAACTCATTTTGACTGTTCCAACAATGACATTTTGTGAAAATACATCTGATCCCAATTTTCGATAAAGTTCCTCACATTCATCCAAGGGCATATGAAACAACCCCAACATGAAAGCTAATATGGCACCTGTACTAACACCACAAATGTAATCAAAGAGCTGATGAACTGGCTTCTGAGTAAGTTCAACTAATTTTCGTAGGGTCTGGAGAGCAACCACGCCCCTTGTTCCTCCACCATCAATTGTGAGAATTCGGATTCTTCTCCCTTTCACTGGATCCACGTAGCCAATTAAGGCCAAAATTTCTCTAACTGCAGCCTGAAGAGTTTCATCCTTAATTTGTCTCAGTCGTAATAAATATGGAATAATTTTTTCCTTGACAGCCACTCCTTTTCCTTCTGGAAATTCTAGAAGATGAAAAGTCAGTTCTTCAACCCTAGTAATGCAGAGCTTTGGGTCAGTTGTTCTTCTTAATGCCTGAACTAACGCCCGGGTCCTATTATCAATACTCACTCTTGCAATAATCTTTTCTCGCTGAAGAGATAAACGCTTTTTCTCCTCTGCATTTCTGTCTTTGCTGACAGCCTGATCAGTTTTAGCAGGCTCTTCTTGTTCTTCTGACTGACTCTTTGAATCATACTTTAATTTGGGGACAAGTCCACCAATATAACCTCCTACTAAAGCTTGTACACCTTCCGTGGGACGAGAAAGAAAGTTAGCAATACTTTGTTTAGTTGAAACTGGAAGAACATCAGGTATCGCACCAGGACTCACAGGCTTGTCCACAGTATCTAAAGATTCTGAGCCTGGCTTATCAGCCAGGATGGCAGGATCTGGAGAACTTACTTTCCTCTCTTCAACTTTTTTATCTTCAAGTTCTGATTCATCCTGGAAATGTTTATTTTCTTTTTCTTGAGACATGTTTTCTTTATGTTTGAAATATGAATTAATATGATTTGACAAAAAGTAGAATGACTCTCCAAATTTTGTGGTTATAGTATTTGTGTAATGAAAAAGACTGTGTTTACCTGTATCTTCTTTGTCTATAATGTGACTTTTCTCTTCTGAAAAAGGACTCTTTTCTACTGATTTGTCACTATATTTTTTCAGAGATTTGATGGCTTGTTTAATGTTTTCCTGTTTTAACCAGCCACTATCTGATACTTTTCTTAAAATTCGAGAACTTGGCTTAAATTGAACTAAACGTGAAATCATTTCATTTTGATTGCCAAAAACAGCCTTGGAAACAGAGTTCAAAGTACTTTTAATACGGGACATACGAATGTTCACTTTTGTAAGTCCCTTGGGAGCAGACGTGCTAAGTTTCAGAATTCCAATATGTAAACCATGGTTGCTTGGCGAGTAACAGTGCTTACTGCAAGAATGTGCTTCACTTTTGGTCCATTTACATCTCACTTTGTTTGTATGAAAACCTCTTTGTAGACTGATGTGACTTATCCTCCAGTAATGCTTAGGTGAGAACAAGAAATGCAGCTGCTTGCTTCTCTGCTTCCCACAAAGGCTTCTTGCATTACGGGATGCAGGCCACAGTCACTAGGGCGGCGGCGGCGACTCGCTTGTTCCCGGCATTGACGTCCACTCCGGCCGGCCTGCATCAGCTGAGGTTTCAACACAAACACTCACGCAGCTGCCGGGTCGCCGCCTACTCAGCCCCGCCAAATCCCAGTGTCTTAATATAAGTGTATTTTTCATTCATACTGCATGTGAAAGGAGGTTTGGCAAGGAGTGCTCATGGATATACAAGGAATCCAGGCTGAGCATGGGACCATCAACACATATTTCCCTGAACATGGTGGTGTTGGGGAAATGGAACATGACAAATTACACGTAGAAATGAAAGAAAACCAAGGTTAAAAAATTTTTTTACTGCCACAAAATTTATGAATTGAACTTGCCATGCATAACTAATAATTTTCAAATTAATCTTTAGGTTTACATTAGCAGCTAATTTTTTTGTGGTACAATTAAATGTAATTTATGATAGATTGGCTTCTGAATGTGATTAAATGAAAAGCATTGCAAAAATTTCTATTTTGGTATTTCTCATGATCCTCAAGTGCTTTGTTTTACGTGAATCTTTTAGTTTTTCTAAAGAGTATTACTTCTTTATTACAAAATATTGGCATTTTAATCTCTCTGTAACTAGAGGGTGAATTCTTTTTCACCAGAGTAAAACAGGTCCACAATCCCTCATCTAAATTCCTAACTTCATAAATCTCTGAAAATAAAGCTTTTTCATAACTCATTTGGCAACCAACCTCATCTGAATTACGTGAGGTTATTTGTGGTATTTATCCCACTTTAATGTGAATATGAATATATTTTGCCACAGATTTATCAATGTATTTGATTCTGAATTGCTTCCTCAGACCCTCTGAATGTGTTACGTAATGTAAAATATATGCCCACATTTCCTTTCAGAAATCTGAAAAATTCTGAATGTCAAACACATCGGTCCCAAAAGGTTTCAGAAAAGGGATTATGGACCTATATTTCCAGACTCTTAACAAGTTCACAAGGCAGTATTATGATCCAAATTTAATATACATAGACAATTTTCAAAACAAAAATTTTCAGGTCCTTAGTTTTCTAAATTTTAATATTTAAAATTTCATTATTCAGTTCAGTCTGGAGTAACAGGAAATATTTTGACATGCTTGATTTTATTAAGCCACTAGGTGGCATCTTTGTAAAAATAAAAGCACATCAAAAGAAATGTTTATTACATAAATAAATGCTGAGATGAATGAAAGTTGATGTTTCATGAGAAATACAAAGTCATTTGGTGCATAAGTCCTGAAAAAAACGTCTAACTTTATCGTGAAAAGGAAAATGGTATTGTAAAATTACTCTTCCACTTTTGGAGTTGAGAAGCTTTTCCTATTGGTTGTTTTCATTCAGTTTGAGTATAGATTTATTATGTAACCAAACTACATTTGTGTGTATGTGTGTGTATGTGCATGTGGGCAGGATTTTGATAGGCTAATAACCTTTCCAGGTTCCACAGACTACTCAAGGAAGCATAACTATTAAGTTAGGTTCCTATTTAAGATTGAATTGTATAAAGTCATCCTCACAGCAAACTACAAACGAAAACGAAAACAAAAACAAAAACGAATAGTGGACATCAAATCACATTTAACACTGCGAGACACTGGAAGTTCTCTCCTACCAGTTTTTCTTTCCCCATCTCCTGACTGGAATAAACTTACTGTTTGCATATGGTCTCTAACATTGAGAACAGTAAATGATAGATTTTAAAGAGGAGACCCAGAAGAGTGAATGTTTAAAATCAGTGGAATTTTAATTAGTAGCAGAATGTAAGATAAATTATGATTTTGGAGATGGGAGTGGATGACTGTTCATAAAATCTTACCTGCACACCTCCACACCTGGTCTACCCAACCAAGAAAGGCTAATTAACGCTAGTGGTTACTTCAATGCCCACTTTCCCCTTTTCTTTTCTTGAATGTGTGGAAATGATTAAAATGCATTTACTTTTACTTAACGTCATTATTAAAACAAAGCCAATTTTATCGGAAAATATGTATTTCACTATTCTAGTAAAAATATATTTTAAAACGAGATGACTAAAAAAATGGACACCACAAAGATATTGGAGAGATCAGAGTGCAATTTCAGCAGAACAGAATAAATAGATGAAGACAATGAACATTTATGAATAAGGGAATGGACCTGTACTAATTTTATTAATCCTTTAAAAATATCAAAGCATATTAAACAGTACAGTAAAAGTGGTTAAAAATCTGGGACCTGGAGTTAAATTGCTTGGGTTTAATTCTAGTTCCTTCATTAAACTTTGTATGCCTTAGTTTTCTCATTTACAAAATGGATCTAATAGCAGTTTCTCCCTAATAAAATCGTTGTAAGGATTAAATTAGAAATCTATGTAAGGTGCTTCGTGACAATTAATACCTAATAAATGTTATGTGCTATTATGAGATAGCAACGTGTAGTTTGTTACTAAATTTCCAAGAGAAACTTAGTTGACCCGATCTTCAGTACTATCCTGTGTTTCTTTAAACATTTTCTTTAGTCTGTGCGCGGTGGCTCACTCCTGTAATCTCCAGCATTTTTCGAGGCGGATTGCTTGAGACTAGGAGTTTCAGATCACCCTGGCCAACATGGTGAAAACCCGTCTTTACAAAAAAAAAAAAAAAAAAAAAAAATTAGCCTGGGGTGGTGGCGGGCGCCTGTAATCTCAGCTAATCAGGAGGCTGACGCAGGAGAATTGCTGGAGTAGGGAGGTGGAGGTTGTAGTGAGCTAAGATCACACCACTGCGCTCTAGCCTGGGCGACAGCGAGACTTTGTCCAAAAACAAAACAACGACAACAACAAAAACGATTTATTGATATATTGATGTACAAAATTTAGTTTATTAACTAATTTAGTGATTAACAAAAGTTCTGCTTCTAAGGAGAATTATTTGACAGCTACTGTCTCCCATGTCTCTCTGGCTGACGGGAAGCTGAGACCCAAGTTGTAAATTTAACAAAAGCAAGTAGGCACCTGCTGTTATACACGTGCGTTCTCCTTTTGACAGTTTTGCGCCTCTGACTTCATACTAATGTTTTCTCTCTGATTTTTTATATCTATAAGATTAAATTGCTGTCTGGTTTAGGGAGCTGTGCGCTTTCACAAGTGTTAAAGATCTTGGAGAGGTTACTGTCCTGATTCACTTTGGCATCTAGGTAACCAGCTGAACTTTTAAAAATGCATTATCTATTCAAATGTAAATGTTTTAGTCTTACTGTTTAAAAATAAAAGAGTAACCTCTATCATGTTTGCATACAAAAAAAGTCCCCTTCGTCCGAGGCACGGTGGCCCTCCGCCACCGCCTCCGCCTCTGGCTCCTCCCCTTCCCCGTTCCGCATCCCTCCTTCCCGCCCGCTAAGCCTCTGGCTCCTCGCAGTCTTCCTGCCGCTTCCCTTCTCCTCGCCCACTCGCCGCTGGCACCGCCCCTTCTCCTTGCCGGGTCCCTCCTCTCCCCACTCGCCTCTGGTCCCTCCCCTTCCCCCTGCCGAGTCCATTCCCCGCCCCCTCGCCTCTAGCCCCGCCCCTTCCCCTGCCGCGTTCTTCCTCCCTCCACCTTTGCCTGTGGCTCCTCCTCTTCTCCCTGTCGCGTCTCTTCCCTGTCCCTTTACTTCCGCTCCTCCCTGAATCCTGGCTTCTGCGTCCTCCCCTTTGTCCTGCCACGTTCCTCCTCCCCATACCGTCACCCCTAGTTCTTCCCCTTTTCCCTTCTGCGTCTCCGACAATCTCCTTCACTTCTGACTCCTTATCCTCGCCTGTAGCTCCTCCTCGCCCTGCCCCTCACCTCTGGCCCCACCCCCTTTCCTCTGCCGCGTTCCTCCGTTGCAGGGCCCCCCCGCCTGCCTCCTCTGGCTCCTCCTTCCCCACCCCGGTCTTCCATCCCGATCCCGCCCTCCTCCTCTGGCCCCTCCCCTTCTCCCTTGCCGCGCTCTTCCTTCCCGACCCCGCCCCACGACCGCCCCTGTCGTGCCCTGGCCGGAAGAGGTGGTGCTAGGGCCGTTGCTATGATACGACCAACAACGGAGAAAGCGGCGAGTTTAGAAGCTGCTTCTTAGGAGGCTGGGCAAGCACTTCGGCGAGAATACTTATGTTTCGTATACAGGTAGGAGGACAGCTGCTGATTGCGGCCTCCTGGCCGGACGCTTAGACCCAGCCTAGAGCCGGTGATAGCCGCGCTGGACTCTGGGTTCTGTGTGCCGGGCAGCGATTCCCGCCTGGGCTCCTGGAGCTGCCTGGTCCGGGAGGAATGTTCCGCCTTGACTTTTAAAAACTGTGCGAAGCAATCGAGCGCGGTGTCTCACGCCTGTAGTCCCAGCACTTTGGGAGGCCGACGCGGGCGGATCACGAGGTCAGGAGCTCGAAACCATTCTGGCCAACATAGTGAAACCCCGTCTGTACTAAAAAATAAAAACACAAAAAATTAGCCTGGCGTAGTGGAGGGCATCTATAATCCCAGCTACTCGGGAGGCAGAAGCAAGAGAAATGTTTGAACCCGGAAGGCGGAGGTTGCAGTGAGCCGAGATTTGTGCCATTGTACTCCAGCCTGGGCGACAGTGGGAGACTGTGTCTCAAACACACACACACACACACACCCCGTGCGAAGCGTCTCATCTTTCTCTGCTCCTTTTCTGGCTCCGCCCATCTTATTTGGGACTTAGCAGCAGCATCAAGCTAGAAGGTACACCTCACCCTACACCCCGAGTGCTTATCACAGTAATTGCATAGAAGATGTGTGCATAGCTCAAATCTGGCACTAGAAGACTTTTAGCCTTCCGTGGCGACCATTCTCCTAATAAGTCGAGAGATTTTAGACTTTCGTCACCTGGCACTCTCACTCCTTCCTCTCTACCCTTGGTCTTTGCCTCTTAACAAACTTAAAAATTCAACAGACCTATCTGGTAGAAGGCAAGACTGGATCCCTGCCTTACTAATTATACTAACATTCTAAATATATTAAGCTTTAAATGGTAGGGCATGAAATGTATTGTAGGTGAAAGGGGAACTTTTTTGGTGGGGGGACGGAGTCTCGCTCTGTCGCCCAGGCTGAAGTGCAGTGGCACGATCTCAGCTCACTGCAACCTCCGCCCCCCGGGTTCAAGCAATTCTTCTGCCTCAGCTTCCTGAGTAGCTGGGACTACAGGTGTGTGCCGCCACACCCAGCTAATTTTTGTATTTTTAATAGAGACGAGGATTTCACCATGTTGGTCAGGCTGGTCTCAAACTCCTGACCTTGTGATTCGCCTGCCTCACCCTCCCAAAGTGCTGAGATTACAGGCGTGAGCCACCGTGCCCCGGCCAAAGGGGACGTTTTTTGTGTGCAAACATGATAGAGGTTGCTCTTTTATTTTTAAACAGTTAAGACTAAAACATTTACATTTGAATAGATAATACATTTTTAAAAGTTCAAATAGTAAAAAGAATGAAGAATAATCCGCCATCTACTCACCCCATCTCCAGGCCAATGGGGTGTTCTAGACATACACAAATATGTAGATGTACCTGTAGCATTGTGCATACTCTTTTATGATTGGCTTTTACACTGAGGACTGTGTGTCCAATTGTTTGCTATCAACAGTTACAGATCTGTCTCATTTATGCATTTATGGATGAATTTATGTATTTATGTTTCATGTGAGAGGTGTTTCGAAGCATATCAGGAAAGTTGGAAACTCCCATAAACAAAAAGATCGATAAATGTCACTACCTAACAATCTAAAACCTCTATATAGTAAAAGAAAACATAAACAATATCAAACATATAATGAGAAATATAAGTACAACACACAACAAAGGGATATTTAATAATTAAGACTCATAAAACACTATGAGGATGTAAGGAAACAGTCAAGGGACAGTTCTTGTGGCTGTAATAGAAAGCAGTTTGATGGAATTTAACAAAATTAAGATCTGTATGCCCTTTGACTTATCCATTCTAATTCTGGGAACTCATTTTCAGTATACTTACACATATATACGGAGATAGATGTATAAGATATTTGTTGTAGCACTATTTTTAGCAGTAAAAAACTAGAGGCAGCTTAAATGTCCATCAATAGAGCAACAGTTGACCACAATGTGGCTTAGCCTTGCAAAGAAATTGCTGTGAAGTTGTTGAAAAGAATGTGGCAGAATCATATTTTACATCAAAATAAATGTTAAACACATATATAGAAACAAGTCGTAATATAGTATTAAAGTTTAAACAGAAATATAGTTTATGAAAGACATTAGTATAATTGTAAACAAATTTAAATGTATATATATAATGTAAATGTAGCTTTATAGACAATTCCTGGAAAGGTAAACTGCCTAACAATGAGAAATAAAATTAGAGTGTCTGGAATACTTTTACTTCTTATTTTATCCCCTTCTGTTCTGTTAGATTTTTTTCTAGTAAGCACATATTACTCTCTTAAAAACAACAACAAAATGAACAATAACAATAATAAAAAACAATTTTGAAAAGTCTTTTCAAACCGTTGCTTTCCAAACTGTTTGGGTTGGAATTTTACATTTTACACTTCACACTTTAATATGTTTGCTTTGTTATTTACATTTAATATTTGTTGCAATGAGAGTTTGTATATATTTATGTATGCAAGTAGAGCATATTAATATATACATATGAGAGGATATTAGGAAACAACAAAATTAGCTCCTTATTCTAGATGGGTGAAGAAAAATATTGCTGAATATTTTCTACTCTATTTTAAATCATAGTCATGTTTCTCACTTAAGAAAAATAGACATTCTCTGTTAATGTATCTGACGACAAAGTTGTTAAATTCTGGATCTGACTACCACTAACTTACCATGAGGCATTCCTGGGTCTTAGCTTTCTCATCTGCAGGGAGATCAATTTTTAGACTTTGTCTTAACCACTAGGACCCCTTTTCTTTTCTCTCTCCAAACCCTCATGGACTCCTACGCTAAGATATAGCACAAGTTAGTGGTTAAGGGCATGGCTTCTGGATCTAGACTGCCTGGATTTGGATCCCAGATCTACTGCTTACTAGCTCTGTGTTCTTGAAAATATTACTTAACCTCTCTGTGCTAATTTCTTTATCTGTAAAATGGGCATAATAATACCATCTGTGAAGATTAAATAATTTAGTATAAGTATTTGCTTATATTATGCTTTACTTTAAAAGTATTTTTTCTCCTACTATGTAAAATGAGTAATTATGTAATACCTAGGAGACATTATTAATGTGTAATTATCATTAGCTATTTGGAAATTTTAGAAATAGTTAATTACTAATTAGCTAACATTTATTTTGTGCTTATTATACGCGAGGCACTGTTTGCTAAGTACTTTATATACATTATTTTATTTAATTCTTGCAAGAACCTTTGATGTTAAAACTACTAATATCCGGGCCGGGCGCAGTGGCTCATGCCTGTAATCCCAGCACTTAGGGAGGTCGAGGCGGGTGGATCACGAGGTCAAGAGATCGAGACCATCCTGGTCAACATGGTGAAACCCCGTCTCTACTAAAAATACAAAAAATCAGCTGGGCATGGTGGCGCGTGCCTGTAATCCCGGCTACTCAGGAGGCTGAGGCAGGAGAATTGCCTGAACCCAGAAGGTGGAGGTTGCGGTGAGCCACGATCGTGCCATTGCACTCCAGCCTGGGTAACAAGAGCGAAACTCCGTCTCAAAAAAAAAAAAAACTACTAATATCCCATTTCCCAAGTGAGGAAAGTGAAACGTAGGTTAAGAAACCTCTGTGTCTCAAAGTCATACAGCTGCTAAGTATCAGGAACTGTGAGGAGTCTGGTAATTTACTCTATGTACAAACTAATGAGTTAGTCACTGTTTCTTGGATGCTGGGTCAAAGGACACATAGCAAGAGAAGTAGCCAGCACTTCAAGTTTGTGCCAATTTCCCAAGCCCCCAGTTTCGTGCAGGGGAAACAGAAGTGAGCCTACATGGATGCCTGGACATGAGGAATTTACTGCTTCTATGGTAAACCAAAGAAAGCCTGCTCTTTGTTTCAGTGAGAACACATCTCAACCTTTGCAGTTTCCTGGTGCAAACACAACCCTGAGAAATGGCCTGGGTAAACAGTGATCCTGGCCTTGAATTTTTGTCACACTCCACAAGAACATGTAGGGACACTCAGGACCCATGGCTGATTGCTTCTCTCAACATGAAGTTGTTAAGTCTGGATTCAAACTCAGGTGGGCTGGCTCCACAGTCAACCCTCCTGAAATGCCACTTCAGGAAACCAAAGCTGAGAATCACTGTACTGTATGGCATTGAAGTCATGACTTAGAAACCTTAGAATTTCTTGTTTTTAGGTTGAATAAATGCTTATCACTGCTAACCATTATAAACACAGTTGCTAATCACCCTTTATAAACAACTAACAGCTTGAAGACATTAATTATTTGGGTCATATATTCATATCATTAATGACCTTCTATGAACCTTAGGCACTACTGTACATACAATTGACAGGTTATAGAGAGCTATGATCTCTCTCTCTCTCTCTCTCTCTCTCTCTCTCTCTCTCTCTCTGTGTGTGTGTGTGTGTGTGTGTGTGTGTGTGTGTAGTTTAGACAGGGTCTCAGTCTGTGGCTCGGGCTGGAGTGCAGTGGTGAGATCTTGGCTCACTACAACCTCCCTCTCCCTGGCTGAAGCGATCCTCCCCTCTCAGCCTTCCGAGTAATTGGGACTACAGGTGCGTGCCACAATACAATGCCCAGCTAAGTTTTGTATTTTTTTGTTGAGATTGGGATTCACTATGTTGCCCTGCCTGGTATTGATCTCCTGGGCTCAAGAGATCTGACCACCTTAGCCTCCCAACGTGCTGGGATTACAGGTGTGAGTTACCCACACCTGGCCCTCATCTTGTTTATAAGGAGATAGATTGCTTGGAGGAGAGCAATCTAGGACACCTCACATATCAAAACTAGAGTGAGATGAATATAAGCATTAGAAACCATAGCAACAAGGAAATGGAGGCAGGTGCACTGAGGAGGAAGGTGGAAGGGTATGGATTTATCCAGTACCTATCAAAGGAACTTTAAAATATGTGGCTTCTGTTTCTGGCTGCATTGATTTCATATGTCTCATGGCTTTAAATACCATAGACTTCTGACTCTCCCAATTTCCAGTCCAACATCTTCTCAAACCTTCAAACTACCAACCCAGTGTCCAATGGGCACCTCAAATTCAGCATACCCCAAACCTGACTGATCTAACTTCTATGCATACCTCTTGCCTATCTCAGGCTTCCTTTAGTTGAAGTTTTCCTTATTTCTGCAAATGTAGCTCTATTTTTCTGGTTACTCAGACTAAAAATATTAGCAGCATCCTTGATTCCTCTCTTTATCTCATAGCCAACATCTAGTTCATCACTAAATCCTTTTAGCTCTATTTAAAAAACATATCCAGAATCCAGTCAGCACTTTTCACCATCTCCTCTCTATCAGCCAGGTCCACTTCACCTCATGTCAAGGTTACTGCAATGGATTCCGTAGACCCCTGATGTCCTACCAGCTTCCCACTCCTCTGCCTTACACAATCTAATGCTGTCTCTCCACAACTTCGTCTGTGGCTTCATCTTCTATCGTTATTAACTCACTGCTCTCTAGCCGTGTAAGGTGACTAGCTAGTTGTTCTTCAGATATGTGATGCTTCTCATTTCTGCTTTTGTCCTCATGCCTTGCTTATATTTTCTCAGTTCAGCCTCCTGCTCAAATGTCATCTGAACCAGAGAGGCCTTCCTTCCCCTCTGTATATAGTTAGCAAAACTTGCCGCTCTACTCTGTCATACTCTCTCCTGATAATCTCAAATGTTTTAGCCACCTTCTTTGCTTTATTATTTTGCTAGCTCTTATCTTTATCTGATCCAGTGTATATTTTACTAATTTAGTTATTACTTGTCCATTTTTCTCACTAGAATGTGAGCTTTTTTTACTGCAAATCAAAATCCACGCAGTAAAAACTTCAAACTACCAACCAGATCAAAAGCCCTGCAGTTGGCCGGGCGTGGTGGCTCATGCCTGTAATCCCAGTATTTTGGGAGACCGACGTGGGCGAATCATGAAGTCAGGAGTTCAAGAACAATCGGGTCAAATAGTGAAACCCTGTCTCTACTAAAAATACAAAAAATTAGCCAAATGTGGTGGTGTGTTCCTGTAATCCCAGCTACTCAGGAGGCTGAGGCAGGAGAATTGTGTGAACCTGGGAGGCAGAGGTTTCAGTGAGCCGATGTTATGCTATTGCACTCCAGTCCGGGCCACAGTGTGAGACTCTGTCTTAAAAAAAAAAAAAAAAAAAAAATCCCTGCAGTAAAAAAAGCTTATATTCTATAAAAAAAGCTTATATTCCTCTAGTGAGGAAACTGGGCAAGTAGCAACTAAATTAGTAAAATATATACTGGGTCAGGTAAAGATACGTATCAAATATAACAACTGTTCAATAAATATGTATAATGATTATGTATCAACAAAAATTTAAAAATTTTTGAAAAGCCTTGTCCATGGCTGTGTGTAGAAACATAGAAGTGTCTCTACACACAACTAGAAGGGGGACTGGTAATGAGTAGGTACCCAATAAAAATTTGCTGACAGCATGAATGAATTCAGCTACGGCCAAGGCTTTTAAAAAATTTTAACATTTTTGTTGATACATAATCATTATACATACTTACGATATTTGATACATGCATACAATTTGTAATAATCAAATCAAGGTAATCAGGATCTCTATTACCTTATTATTTCTTTGTTCTGGGAATATTCTAAAACTTTTCTTCTAGCTATTTTGAAATGTAAAATAAAGTATTATTAACTGTAGTCACCTTACAGTGCTATCAAACATTAGAACTTATTCCTGTGTAAATGTATTTTTGAATTTCTTAACCAACCTACTTCATCCCCCCACCCCGCCACTTTCTTGCCCGTCTCAGCTTCTGGTAACCATTCTGTACCTTTGTGAGATCAACTTTTTAAGCTCCTACTTATGAGTGAGAACTTGTGATATTTGTCTTTCTGTGCCTGGCTTATTTTACTTAACATAATGTCCCCCAGTTTTACCCATGTTGTTGCAAATAAAGAATTAAAGAAATAAAGAATTTCATTCTTTTTTATGGCTGAATAATATTTCATTGTGTGTATATATGCCATATTTAGTCGGTGGTAGACATGTTGATTGGCTATTGTGGATAGTGCTGCAGTAAATGTTCTCATGTTTACTGCATCTATCTCTTCAATATGCTGACTTTCTTTCTTTTGGATATATACCCAGCAGTGAAATTGCTGGATTATATGGTAGAACTATTTTTAGTATTTTGAGGAAACTTCATACTGTTTTCTACAATGGCCATAGTAATTTGCATTTTCCACTAACAGTATGCTACCAGTCCCCTTTCTTTGTATGCTTTCCAGCATCTGTTATTTTCTTTTTGACAATAGCGATTTTAACTGAGGTGAGATGATGTCTTATTGTGGTTTTGATTTGCATTTCTCTGATTATTAATGATGTGGAGTACTTTTTCATATACCTGTTGGCTATTTTTATGTCTTCTTTTGAGAAATATACAGTGATTATATTGATGAAAAAAATAAATTAGGGTGTAGTTGAGGTATGATTAGGAAGGCCTCCCTGGAGAAATTTTATTTGAACTGAGACATGGAAGATGAGGGGGATTAGTCATAAAGATTTGTAGTAACAAGCCAGGCCCGGTGGTTCACACCTGTAATCCCAGCACTTTGAGAGGCTGAGTCAAGCAGACCACCTGAGGTAAGGAGTTTGAGACCAGCCTGGCCAACATGGTGAAAGCCTGTCTCTACTAAAAATACAATAATTAACTGGGCGTGGGGTTGGGCACCTGTAATCTCAGCTATTTGGGAGGCTGAGGCAAGAGAATTGTTTGAACCAGGAGGCAGAGGTTGCAGTGAGCTGAGACTACAACAGTGCACTCTAGCCTGGGTGACAGAGCCAGAATCTGTTTCAAAAAAAAAAAAAAAGAAAAGAAAGAAAAAAAAAGACTTATAGACAGAGGAAACATAAAATACAAAAGCCTCAAGGGGGATATCAACCCTAGATATGGTAAAAGATATGGTAAAAGGTGGGGTTGGTTAGAAGATGAGCTCAGAGAGGCAAGGGCTACGTAAATTTAGGACCTTGAAGGCCTTGGTGAGTAGTTTGGGTTTTATTCTAGAAAGCATTTTATTTTAGAGGTGTTTAAGTAAGTTTGAGAGGGGCATGGTATGAATTTCCTTAAAAAGTATTTCTCTGACTATTGCAGTAGTACTATCAAAATACGACAGGGTGACAGACAAAAGTAGACTGAGACTAAATTATCAGGTCAGTATTGACAGTGCTTTTAGAGCGGCTGGATAATAGGTGGGTAAAAGGAAAATAAAGGATGACTGAAAGTAGACCTTCCTTGGTTGTGTTATATTATTGTTTTATTACACTGTTAAATATAATTTACTCATGTTACAGTTATGAAATTTATTATCTTAGGCCCATTGGATCAACTTTCATGCTTTGGTGGGCATTCAAGCTGGTTTAATCTTTTTTCCACCTTATTAGTTAGATATAGGCATGCCTTCCCCTTTAGGCATCTATACCTTGGGAGTACTTTTAAATGTTGTGTCTATTAAATGGGGACTTATTCATACAGGGTAGTGTCAGATGGAAGCTAACAAAGTTTCAGAGCATAGGTGAGCAAGCATTGTTCTTGTGGGCTGTGGGAAAGACAATGCAATTTATTTTGTGAAATGGTCATTCTTACTAGATTGGTATGAGAATAATCAGTAGATGCTGACTCTCAGAGGCTTTTTTGGTGTTGGTCTGTGGATGATTCTTATTCCTCATGGAGGACAGTTTCTCCATGGTTCTCTAGCATTTCTACTTAAGAGACACTGACAGCTTTGTTTTGAATTTTCTTTTCAAGGATATTTGTATAGTGAACAGTCTTAAAAGATATAGGGTCTCTTTCTAAAGCAGAGGTCAGATTTATCTGTCTAGTATAATAACAATAATGTCTTCCTCTCAGGCAAAGGTTGGGCACATTTGCTTGCAGTCCGTTATAAAGGATTGGAGTTTCTAAGCTTGGGGTTCCTTAGCTGTGGTGCAAACCCACTGTGTGTATAGCATCTAATTGGGCCATTCCACATTTTCCTTCTGGGATTTGGGAGCACAGGGATCCTATGTGAATATAAAGCTCATGCTATCTGCTGTGCCATGAGTAATAAAGTCCTTTGTCTCTGACCCAGGAGACTTACCTATTCTGACAGCATTCATGAAACTATGGCAGGCTAAATTGTTAGCTTGTCGGTAGGATGAAATCTCAGACCTGTCATAATTCTTAGTTCCTATTCCTAAAGAGGCTTTAGCACTCTTGATCACATACTCTCCCAGCCATCTTGTGTTTTTCCTACTCTACTAGCCTATGATGTCTTAGTATATAATTTCTGAAACAGGTAATAAGTTTACATTGTTTAAACATGAAAATATTAATACATTGAGAATTCTGGAGCCCACCCTTCTTCTGGCTACTTTCTATGCACTTTGCCCCTCATCAGGTAACTTGTTTTCTTAGTTTCTTTCATGCTTTTCTGAATGTTTCTTTTTCCAGATAGAAGCAAACACAAATATGTATTCTTATTTCTCACTTAATGTATCTTGGAGTGTGACTTTTGTCAACATATAGAGCACTTCATCCTCCTCTTCTTTATTAGTTAGGTTCTTTATTGTTAAGTATAGCACAAGGTCAGAAAGCCACATAAAACACATACCCAGATTAATGAATTATGATAAGGTAAATGCCCTTTTCATAATTTTAATCCCTCGCAACAGATATGCCATATGATTATTTTGTATTTCTCTGTGTGTGTGACTTTGTGACATTACTTTTATACAGCCAAAGTACATTTATATTTACCCATATATTTTCACTTTCTTTGCTATTTATCATTTCCTGTACCTCTGACCTTACATCCGGGATCAGTTCTTTTTCCCTGCCTCATCAGTTTTCAGTAATTGCTATTGTTATTGAAATTCCTGTAGTCTTAGTTTTAATAGTATACTTTTTTTTTTTTTCCTACTGAAAGGAGCATTAGTTGCTTTTACTTTTTGTTATAACTTTCTGGTAAGTGATAATCTAGAAACAACAAAATTTACCCTCTTTTGTCTGGAGTGTTATGCATTTTAATAAACACATATAGTTTATGTAACCACTACCACAAATGAGATTTTGAATATTTCCATTACATAAAAAAATCCCCACTTCCTTCTGTAGTCAACTCATCTTTGCCCTGAGGCTTTGGTGTATCTTCTAACCCTAGGATTCATCATATAGAGTCAATAGTACACAGCCTTAGTAGAGTTGGCTTCTTCATAATTTGAGCATGATTTGGGTTTCATCCATGTTGTTGTGTGTACCACTTGCCTTTATACTTACTCACTAGCACTTGCTATTAGAGAGCTTTAATCATATTATTTTAATTATTCTAATAGGTAGATAGTACTATCTCATTGTGATTTGAAGTTCCATTTTTATAATGACTAATGATATTGAGCTTCTTTTTATGTGTTTGTTCTCAGGACTGAGACAGGGGTGAAGCAAATGATGCACCTAGGCCCTAAATTCTAGGAGGCATTCATTTTCAGGCACGAGTACAAGTGTAGAGCAGTGCAGGCACTTCTCTTGCCTCAACCTCAGCCTGGCCTTGCTTCATTGCCTTCTATATGTATTCTTTGCTGAAGTGTCTGTTTAAATCATTTACCCTTTTAAAATATCATTTTTTCTTATTATTCTCTATATAGTCTGGGTATAAGTCCTTTAACAGATATGCATTTTGTGAAAAGTACCTTCCAGTCTATGATTTGTCTTTTTATTCTCCCAGTTGTGTTTTCTGAAGAGCAGAAGTTCTTGATTTTGTTGCTATTGCTGTTTTTAGAAGATACCATTTTGGCCAGTTTGGGGTGAGGATGACTCCTCAGTTAGAAACAAAAGCATTACCTCAGACTCTCCAAAGAAGGTAGATGAGTATGTTGCCAGGAGTTAGCCCTTCATTTTGATACTCTCTTTCTAATCAGATCACTAAGCTCTGTTATAGGATAAAATCATCAAAATGAAGTTTTGTTTGTTTGTTTGTGTGTATGTGTGTGTGTGTGTGCGTGCGGGTGAGAGCCCAAAAAAGTTTCTTGACCTTTTTAAAAATTGAGCTATTGTTCACCTTTTTCTCATTTCACTTTTTCCACCTCCTATTTGCTTTAGGATTTAAAACTGTGTTTTTGTTTTTTGATTGCTGTAGTTGAGATTTAACTATGCATATTTAAGTAACAAAGTCTAGGGTTAAGAATATATCCCGCTTGGAATGGGAGGCCATTATTTTACGTGAAATAACTCAGAAACAGAAAATCAAATACTGTATGTTCTCACTTATAAGTAGGAGTGAAATAACATCTACAGTTATGAACATAGAGAGTGGAATAATAGACATTGGAGACATGAAAGAATGGGAGCATGGGAAGGGCATGAGGGATGAGAAGTTACTCACTGGGTACCATTTATACCATTTGGGTGACAGTCACAATAAAAGCCCAGACTTTGCCACTATCCAATATATTAATGTAACAAAACTGCACTGTACTTGAACTCCCAAAATCTATAAAAAAACAAAACAAAACAGAATAAGGATTTGAGACAGGTTGGTTTTTCCCTTCCCAATTACATATTACTGTCTAATATTTCAATTTACTATCATTTTGTATTGACAGTATTTGTTTGGATTTACACATGTGTTTATGGTTTTACACATTTACTTTTCCGAGTGGCACTTCAGACATCCTTTGAAATCATTTTCCTCCTTTGAGTATTTTCTTTAGAAGTTCCTTTAGGGCAAATATTTTGGTGGTAACGTAGTAACTAACTTGTAAATGCTTCTGTTTTCTTTCTCGAGAGCTAGTTTTGCTAGGTGCACAATTCTAGGTTGATAGTTATCTTCTTTCAGTTAGCCTGTTGTTACATTGGCTCCTATTTTTCTGATAAGTCTGCAATGATTTTACTCTTCTTTGTGTTAATGTCAGTAAATGAATATGATTCAAAACAGTAGATATTTTCTTTATCACTGTACTTTCAGGACGTTTTCTTTGTCTTTGATACTCTGTAATTTTATAACAATGTGTATGGCTACTAATTATTTTTATTTAACCTGTTTGGTATATATTTATATTATGCTTCCTGGATCTGGGGATCCATATTCTTTTATCAGTTTTGAACATCTCTCAGCTATTACCTTTTAAAATATTTTTCCTGTCTGGGCATCATGACTTACACCTGTAATCCCAGCGCTTTGGGAGGCTGAGGCAGACAAATCACTTGAGGCTAGGACTTTGAGACAAGCCTGGCCAACATGGTAAAACCCTGCCTCTACTAAAAATACAAAAATAAGCTGGGTGTGGTGGCACATGCCTGTAGTCCCAGTTACTCAGGAGGCTAAGGCAGGAGTATCACTTGAAACTGGGAGGCGGAGGTTGCAGTGAGCTGAGACTGGACCACTGCACTCCAGCCTGGGTGACAGAGCAAGACTCTGTCTCAAAAAGAATAAATAATACATAACAAATATTTTTTTCTCCTCTATCTTTCTATTATTTGCTTTTGGGACTCCATTTTAACATATGTTAGTTTAGAAGCTGGCAAACACTTTATGAAAATGACTTTTCACAGGTCATTTTTAGACTGCAAAGACCTCATGTAGTCTCTGATGCATCTTCTTTGTTGTTTTTTGGTTATATAGTACAAAATCACAACAAAATATATGCTTAGCAAAAATATGTGGGGCTTTCTTTTCCCTGCTTTTAGTCTCATATTTTTTTATATTCTATCTCTTTGCATCATTGTATATAAAATCATTTTATTTATCTTCCAGTTTACTAATTCTTTCTTCAACTCTCTCTAATTTTATACAGCTTATTCACTGACATCAACAATTATATATTTTTATTGCAGATGTTTCCATTTTAAAAAATGTATAATCTAGTAGCCAGACAATTCCACTGGCTATGGGTGAATTTATTTTCTCCATAAAGATTTGTGCTCAAAGTAGAAGCCCAGAGAGAGCTTTTCCACCTCACTACTGTTTCAAGGTGTCATTTTGCCCTTGCCTTTGCCATAGAAATCTTATCTTGGGGCTATCTTCCCTATCTTCTCTTCCTGGCTTCTATAGATGGGCTCCCTGCTATATTGGCCATTTGCTTCTGTGATTTAGCTCCTGCATCTGCAGCCTGGCTCTGGGATGCCCTGGACTATCCTGGCCCAAGCTTTTAGATGCTGTTGTCTTGTCCTCCAAACCCAGGTTCTTGGTTGCCATAGCTGTAGGTCTAGTCAGCTCCAAGCTTAACCTATATCAGTTGTAATAGGTATATTTGGGGGAGCAGAGGTCACTGCACACCTCTGCTACAATTTATAAGAGCGGAGTTACTACAAAAAGTGTATTCTATTCAGGGTTCACTTTGCTATAGAGCTGGCTGGTTCCTTGGAGCTTCTAATCATTTGTAATCCTAGAAGCATCCATTTAATCAGTTTTGTATTCAGAAAAAAAGATAATTCAAAAAGTCTTTTCACAAGGCATTCTTCATTAAATAAGGAAGAAATGACAAGAGATTTTAAAATATTTTTCCATATATTTGCAGAGTATTGCTGTCAAATTTATTCTTTTAAGCTTTTTTTTAAAAAAAATCTGATGCCATTACTGAGATAA
This sequence comes from Saimiri boliviensis, assembly GCF_048565385.1. Classification (NCBI taxonomy): domain Eukaryota; kingdom Metazoa; phylum Chordata; class Mammalia; order Primates; family Cebidae; genus Saimiri; species Saimiri boliviensis. The sequence continues at coordinate 33,494,323 of NC_133458.1, forward strand.
TAAACATTTTTAAATGAGCAATATTTTACTTGAATATTATGAATATTACTCTATGCTAGCAAAAAATTTGATTTTTGGTGTAGAAACTTTATGTAGTAAACGTGTTTATTTTTCTTAATTCAGGAAAATGTCTAGTCAGGAGGATAAATATGAAGCTCAGAATATAGATGATTCAACAGAAGAAACTGATGATGCTTTTGACACCGTCACTGTTCCAGTTCCCCCAGAAGAGCCTCAAGAGTCAGATCAAACTGAAGAGCATGAATCTGGACTAGAACAATTCAATGAGAGCCGTGCAATGCACGTTGAGGAGCAGAGTGCCCAAAGCTTTTCAAGTGTGGAACCAGACAACGAACAACTCATGGAAGAGGTTGTATCACCAATACAAGTTTCATATACTCCACTACATCATGAAAGGCAATTTGCAATGCAGAGTCCAAATGATAATAGTTTGGCATTTCTGGATAAAATAAAGGCTGTAAAGGAGTCTTTACAAGAATCAAAGGAAGATTCTCTAGCAACAGGTATTACCTAAGGAAGATAGGCTATTTCATTTTTTTGTTTTGAAGAATGATTACTTTTCCTTGTTGGCTTATTTTTGCTTGAAGATTTGTTTTATATTTTATATTCCTTTCCCTTATCCACCAAACTCCCAGAGTTACATTGCTTGACTATCTTAACTATTTATAAAAGTCTCTCTATTCTGCAGTATCTATTTTTCATCAATGAATGACCAACATTAAAGTTAAAAATTGATATTTATTTACTTTTTTCAAGGAAAGTGGGTTTTTTTTTTTTTTTTTTTGAGACGGAGTTTCGCTCTTGTTACCCAGGCTGGAGTGCAATGGCGCGATCTTGGCTCACCGCAACCTCCGCCTCCTGGGTTCAGGCAATTCTCCTGCCTCAGCCTCCTGAGTAGCTGGGATTACAGGCACGCACCACCATGCCCAGCTATTTTTTTTTGTATTTTTAGTAGAGACGGGGTTTCACCATGTTGACCAGGATGGTCTCGATCTCTTGACCTTGTGATCCACCCGCCTCGGCCTCCCAAAGTGCTGGGATTACAGGCTTGAGCCACCGCGCCCGGCCGGAAAGTGGGTTTTAAAAATGTTTAGGGACCTTGGAAAATGATGGAGAAATTGTTGACTAAAATGGGAATTATTTTGCGTGCCAATTTGGAATTAATCGTTGTACCTAAATAGCAAGAGGTAGATGGGAACTTGACAACAGATTTTCTAGTTTCGTATCCAGTGGTCGCTCATTTTATACATGATGTTGCTTTTATGTATTTCTATATTCTTTTTAGTGTTAAGTTATATTCTACTTTAGAAAAATCATGATTTTTCATTGTAGGTTAATTTTAAAGACATAAAATAATGTTGATGGCATATAGTAGTTTTTATTACATTCTTAATAACAGCAGAGTGGCAGCAGCAATGATGTGGTTACACAGAGAACCATTCTACTTACTTTAACTGACTGCTCCTTTTCCTCCTTGTACATGAGTTTTGAGAGTGTTTCTGCCTACAGAATGGAGAACATGAACTATGATTTAACAACAACAATAACAGTAGCTTGGTTTGGCTGGTAAAATGTAGCTTTTGAATCTAGTGGAGTAGTTAACCCTTGTGTAATGTGTCCATATAAGTAAAGAATGAAAAGAAGGGAGAGAAAACTAAGCCTAATTATACCTGACTGAAGCAGCTATCTTTCAATTTTAGTATTTAATGTAAATTTAAGTTTCATTTTTGGGTATTTCTGTCATTCCCTGATATTGTAACTTATAACAAACACAGGGTGATTTAAAAAAAAAATTGTTTTCTTGGTTCTGTTCCTCCTGAGCTTCACAAATCCTTTAACACATTTCTACTTCCAAAAGCTTAAGAAGTAACTACTATTAAAATTTTGAAATTTATTATAGTTTTTTGCACCAATAAGACAATTACAATAGCCTTCTTATAGTTTACCATCTGTGAAAATATTCTCTTTGTTGAAAGAGAACCGTGAAAACAAATTTTAACAAGCGCAGAGGACCTTAGCTTTACCAGTGTCTACTTAAAGGTTGCCATGCTGTTGATAAAAATGTCTTATTTAGCTTTATGAAAACTGTAATTTCAGGCATCTAGAAATACACAGAACTTTTTTGGTATGTAGTCTGCATTCTATACTTTATCTTCTTACATCTTCTCCATTAAAATTTGAAGTATATAGATGTAAAATAAAATAATTTACTCATATTAATTACTTTTTACTTACTGTATTTCCCTCCTATGTTAGTGAACAGGTAATCATTTTATAATGACTTTTTAAATTTTTTAATACGTAAGTATCTTGATTCTCTCTTTTCTAGAGGGGCTTGGGCCATATAATGTCCTTCTCTGTGAAAAGTAGTTATATTGCATTTCTAACTTCCAGGACACCCTCTGTGTCTCAAGTCTCTCTTTCCTAAATTCACTATGCAAAAATGCCTGATATTTATGAGAGGTTTCCTATGCTTATATCTGAACAATACATTGCCAGGTATTGAATATGAGAGCTAATTTCTGAGATTATGGATTGATTTTTCAAAGCAACTAAATGTTGGTCACTTTTCCTTATAGAAAATTAAAAACATGCTGTTATCATTGGGGTGCAGCAGGGAAACACTAGCAAGAACAACTTGCATTTTATGTAATTATTAACACACAGTTCTGTATCTTTTTGTGGACTGTCGTTTGCTGACCATATTTGACTGTAATTCTTTCTTTTCTCTTTTAATTTACAGTAAAAGTTGTACTTATTCCAGTGGGCCAGGAAATTGTAATGCCTTTTAAGGTTGATACCATTCTTAAACATCTCAAGGACCACTTTTCACACTTATTAGGTATCCCACATTCTATACTACAGATAAGATACTCAGGTAAGTTTGGAGGCTAATAAAACATATCAAGACTTCTAATTTTAGTGTGTAAACAATCAAGATCTTTGATTTTAAAAACTAAATATCTTGGTACTCATTGAATATTATATTGTGGTTATGCATTCACTCATTCAACACACATTTAGTAAGGACTTTATTCTAGATACTTAAGAAATGAAGATATAGAGAAACATGAAATAAGATTCCTGTTTTGAAATTATTTAGACTAGTAAGGAAGAGGATGCATGCAGTAGCTGCCTCATAACGTGTAAACGCTTCCACGGAAATATGCACAAAAAGCTGTGGGAACAAGGGAAGGAACTTAGTAGATTCTAGAAAGTTTCATTTAATTAAAGTGATAACACTTGTGCCAAGTCACAAAGAGGTGAGAAAATGTGGAAGTTTTGAGAAGCGGTAAGTAGTGTTGAGAGGCTGGAAGTATATTATATATGGGTAGCAGGTGGAGATGTGATTGAAAAAATGGTTGGTGAAAGAGATTGTATAGAACAGGAACAGGACTGGAAAGGATTTATAAGTATTCTGTGCATTAAGGTCAATTCTCATTTCCATGATGAGAAGTATATTTATATTTTGTGGATGACATTGAACAGCCCACTGAAGTTATATTAATCTCATGTCATATGAGGATATAGCCTTTATTAACTGTTACAGTTTACCAGACTAACAGACCTAAATATGTGCTTCTATAGAATATGCCTGAACAGATCCTAATATTTTAGTTTAAACAGTTTTGATATTGACTTATAAAGATGCCACTAAAAGTTTCCAGAGAAAAACAATTTAATTTCCAAATTATTTAAAAAAATCTATTATAGTAAATGTACTCCAAAAGTAAGATGTACATGTGTTCAGAGAAGTGATTGTTAAAACTTGATTCAATACACAAAAGCTAAAATTTAAATAATTGTTAGTAGTAATGATTATGACCATACTGTTGGTGTTGGTGATGAATTTATTGAGCACATACTGTGTGCTAGTACTTCCAAAAATGTTTTGCCTACGTTATAATTTAATCCACACAACAGCCTTTTGATGTAGGAATTACTAGTAACTTTTATTTTGGGAGAAGGAAGCTGAAACTCAAGAAACTTGTGCAAAGTCACAACACTGGTAAGTGGCAGAGTCTGAACATAAATGTAGGTATGACTCCAGAGGGAATTTGAAACTGCTGGGCATTAACTATAAGGTGAAGTTGAAAATTGGATGAGAGAGTACTTTGAGGTTGTAGTAACCAGCTAATGGTACTTAAGGATTTCTCTGTTCTTTGTACTTCATGACCTTTCTTCTTTAAGTACCAGGCATCACCACTGGGTAACAGGCTTATGCCAGCAGCAATTACAAAAGAGCTTGCTTCTATGGCAGCCATCCTCTAAAGTGCTTTTTGCTAGTACTGGAACTTGAGCTCCAGTTTGGTGGGAGTAAGCCCATTACAGAAATAAGTATAGAAATGAACAGGGCTCTGGGAACCTGTATTGCTTTCCTGTGGCTGTTCTAACAGTCACAAACTTAGTGGCTTAGAGCACCACATATATTTTGCTTATGGTTCTGGAGGCAAAAAAATCCAAAATTAATTTCATTGAGATAAAATCAAGGTGTCTGCAGGGCTGTTGTCCCTCTGGGGGCTCTGAAAGAGAATCTGCTTCCTTGCCCTTCCAGCTTCTAGAGCTGCATTCCTTGTTTTTCTTGGCTTATTAGCTCCTTCCTCCATTTTAAAAGCCAGAGCTGGAGCATCTTCAGATCTCTCTCTGCTTCTGTCATATGGCCTTCTCCTCTGTCATTCAATTTTCCTCTTCCTTCCTCTTATAAGGGGACTTGTGATTACATTTAAGGCCCAGCCAGATAATCCAGGAAAATCTTTCCAGCTCAGAATTCTCAATCAAATCTGCAAAGCCACTTTTTCCATATTCATAGGCCCTAGAGATTAGGATGTAGACATACTTGGGGCCATTATTCAACCTATCATAAGGTCCATATAACATTCATGTTAATGTTTTTTGAGATGGAGTCTCGCTCTGTCACCTAGCCTGGAGTCAGTGGCGTGATCTTGGCTCGCTGTAACCTCCGCCTCCCAGGTTCAAGTGATTCTCCTGCCTCAGCCTCCTGAGTAGCTGGGACTACAGGCATGTGCCACCATGCCCGGCTAATTTTTGTATTTTTGATAGAGACAAGGTTTCATTTTATTGGCCAGGCTGGTCTCAAACTCCTGACCTTGTGATCTGCCCGCCTTGGCCTCCCAAAGTGCTGGGATTACAGGCGTGAGACTCACAGCTGGCCCAAATGTTAATTTTTTAACTGAAGAATTTAGGGTGTGAAATAGAAACTCAGAGATCTTAGAATGTGCTTTCTTGAACATAGCCAAAATAGACTACAGATGTTCCTCATCTTATTATTGAGTCATGTCTCAGTAAACCCATCATAAATTGAAAGCATCATATGTAAAAAATGCATTTAGTAAGCCTAACCTACCTTAAATATACTCAGAACAGTTACATTAGCCTATGATTGGGCAAAATTATTTAATATAAGGACTATTTTTTAAGTGTTGAATATCTCACATAATTTATTGCATAATGCACTGAAAATGAAAAACGGAATGATTGTACAGTTACTTAAAGCATAGTTTCTACTAAATGTGTGTGGCTTTTGCATCATTATAAAGCCATAAAATTTTAAGTTGAACCATTATCACTGTAAGTTGGAGACTGTAGTGGTGTCTGATATATTTGAATGAGTAAAGCTTTTGCTGTGTTCACATTCCTAACTGCAATTTAGAAGGGCCATAAATTTGAAGATTAATATAGAGTCCATCAATAAAGTTTCCATGACACAAAACAGCAGTCAGTCACATAATTACTTTTTTGTATGCCTTAAAATAGAGAAAGAAAATTAGTCAGTTTACTGAGTACACTAGTGAAGGGGCAGATCGAGGAGGAGTGAGTAGAAGTTAAAACAATAGCATCATAAAAATTAAGCAATGTACACTTTTTCTAGCACAAAACTGAGGCTTACCTTCATCATGGCATGAATTAATTTACGTGAGTTTCTGGGTATGAAAAGAGAGAACGTAAGTGATTCTGCATATATGCTTCTCTGTGCTGGAGGTGATACGGTTTGGATTTGTGTCCCCATGCAAATCTCATGTTGAATTGCCTTCCCCAGTGTTGAATTGTATTCCCCAATTGTATTCCATCTTGTGTGAGGTGACTGGATCATGGGGGCAGATTTCCCCCTTGCTGTTCTTTGTAATAGTGGAAAGGTGTTTAGCACCTCCTCCTTTGCTCTCTTCCCCATTTTCCAGCCGTGTAAGCTGTGCCTCCTTCTTCTTCACCTTTTGCTGTGATTGTGTTTCCTGAGGCCTCCGCAACCATGCTTTCTTACAACCCATAGAACTTTGAGCCAGTTAAACCTCTTTTCTTCATAAAGTACCTAGTCTTAAGTAGTTCTTTATAGCAATGTGAGAACAGACTAATACAGAAAGTTGATACTGAGAAGTTGGGCATTGCTCTAAATATATCTGAATATATGGAAGCAGCTTTGGAACTGGGTAATGGGCAGAAGTTGGAACAGTTTGGAGGCCTTGGAAGAAGACAGGAAGATGAGGGAAAGTTTGGAACTTAGTAGAGACTTGTTAATTGTTGTGACCAAAATGCTGATAGTGATATGGACAATGGAGTCCAGACTGCGGTAGTCTAGATGGAAATGAAGAACTCATTGAGAACCAGAGTAAAGGACACATGTGCTATGCTTTAGCAAAGAGACTGGCAGCATTGTATCCTTGCTCTAGGGATCTGAGGAACTTTGAATTTCAAAGTGATGATTTAGGGTATCTGGTGGGAGAAATTTCTAAGCAACAGTGTTTCAAAATGTGGCCTAGCTGGTTATAACAGTTTATGATCATATGTATGAGCAAAGAGATGATCTGAAACTGGGACTTACATTTAAAAGGGAAGCTGAGCATAAAAGTTTAGAAAATGTGTAGCCTGACCATGTGGCAGAAAAGAAAAACCCTATTTCAAGGGAGGAATTAAAGCAGGCTGTAAAATTTGCATAAGTAAAGAGGAGCCAATGTTAGTGGCCAAGACAATGGGGAAAATGCCTCAAAGCCATTTCAGAGACCTTCATGGCAGTCTTTTTTGTCACAGGCCTAGAGGGTTAGGAGGGAAAAGTGGTTTTGTGGGCCAGGCCCAGGACCATTCAGGACACTTCTGTCTATGTCCCAGCCACTCGTTTCTGCTGTGGCTAAAAGGCATATCCCAGATATGTCTTAGGCTGTTGCTCCAGAGGGTGGAAACCATAAGCCTTGGTGGCTTCCATGTGGTATTAAGCCTATGGGTACACAGAGGGTAAGAGTTGAGGCTTGGGAGCCCCAGCCTGGTTTTCAGAGGATGTATGGAAATGTCTGGATGTCCAGGCAGAAGTTGGCTTCAGGAGCAGAGCCCTCACAGAGGACCTCTACTAGGGCAGTGCAGAGGGGAAATATACGATTGGATCCCCCACACAGAGTCCTCACTGTGGCACTGCCCAGTGGGGTTATGAGAAGAGAGCCACCATCTTCCAGACTCCAGAATGGTAGATCCATTAGCAGCTTGTACTGTGCACCTGGCAAAGCCGCAGGGACTCAGTGCCAGCTCTTGAGAGCAGCCATTTGACCTGAGCCTGGCAGAGCCACAGATGCAGAGCTTCCCAAGGCCTTGTGAGCCCACCCCTTGCATCAGTGTGGCCTGGATGTGAGACATGGAATCAAAGGAGATTATTTGGAGCTCTAAGATTCAATAATTGCCCTGCTGGGTTTTGAACTTGTATGGGACCTGTAGCCCCTTTGTTTTGGCTGATTTCTCCATTTTGGAATGGGTATGTTTACCCAGCACCTATGCCCCCATTGTATCTTGGAAGTAACTAACTTCTTTTTCATTTTATAGGCTCATAGGTGGAAGGGACTTGCCTTGCCTCTGATGAGACTTTGGTCTGTGAACTTTTGAGTTAATGCTGAAATGAGTTAAGACTTGGGAGACTGTTGAGAAGAGATGATTGTATTTTGCAATGTGAGAAGGACATGAGATTTGCGAGGGGCTGGGGCAGAATGATATAGTTTGGATTTGTGTCCCTGCCCAAATCTCATGTTGAATTGTAATCCCCAGTGTTGGAGGAGGGGGTCTATGGGAGGTGATTGGATCGTAGGGATGGATTTTCCCCTTGCTCTCTTCTCGATAGCGAGTTCTCATAAGATCTGATTGTTTAAAAGTATATAGCACCACCTCCTTCATACTCTTTCTCCTCCTCCAGCTATGTAAGATGTTCCTCATTCCTCTTCACCTTCTGCCACATTTTCCTAAGGCCTCCCCAGCCATGCTTCCTATACAGTTTGTGGAATGGTGAGCCAATTGAACCTCTTTTTATTCATTTTTTTGAGACAGAGACTTGCTCTGTTACTCAAGCTTGAGTTCAGTGGTGTGATTTTGGCTCACTGCAACCTCTTCCTCCCTGATTTAAGTAATTCTCTCTTGCCTCAGCCTTCTGAGTAGCTAGGATTACAGGCATGTGCCACCTTGGCCTGGCTCAGTTTTGTATTTTTAGCAGAGATGGAGTTTCACCATGTTGGCCAGGCTGGTTATGAACTCTTGGCCACAGTGATCTGCTCATCTCTGCCTCCCAAAGTGCTGGTATTACAGGTATGAACTACCATACATGGCCTAAATGCCTTTTCTTTATAAATTATGCAGTCTAAGGTAGTTTTTTTATAGCAATGTGAGAACAAACTAATATGGGGGATAGGGTGGATATTAAAATAATTATCCTTCCTCTTGATATGGGTATGTCCTGTACTTACATTTAACACTTTGCAGGTTTTTTTTTTTAATAGAGTGAATGTTTAGCATATTATTCTGCTCATACCATAGAATGTTTTTATTTTTTAAATGTTTATGGAGTTTCATGGTTATTATATATTTATATTCCTAATGAATTTAGAGTTATTTATAATGTAGCATTATTTATAATGATGAATCCTTGCTCAAGAATGCCATGAAAACTGTATTATGGAGTTTTCTTTACTAACATCAGAGCAAGAGGTAGAAACTATTAATAGAAACTATTCATACTATATTTAATAATTAAATGATATGTGTTCCTATGAGCACCTTTGATCTTTTCCATCTCCTTAAAATGAGACTATAATCAGCCATTTCTAGAAATGGTGACTATAATTAATAATAATTATTACATATTTGAAAATTGCTAAGAAAATAGATATTAAGTGTTACCCAAAATGGTAAGTATATGAGGTAATGGACAATTTAATGGCTTTATTTAGCCACTTCACAATGTATATATAGTCAAAACATGTTGTACGCAATATACAATTTTTATTTGTCAATTACAAAACAAAAAATAAAATCAATGAATAGCCATTTCTTTGTCATAAAACTTTAAAATTTTTTATTTCATTTTTTTTAGGAAAAATTCTTAAAAATAATGAGACTCTAGTACAACATGGAGTTAAGCCACAGGAAATTGCACAAGTGGAAATCTTTTCTGCAAATCCAGATCAGTATCCAGTCAAAAGAATAGTTGGATTAACTGATGTCTGTCAAATCATAACTGTCACTGTCCAAACTGGTTAGTTATTTGATGTCTTTTAGAGAAAGTATTTTTGAGTCCCTTCTTAGTTGAACTTTCATTCCTGTTGGTTTTATCTCTCAGGCATTGATCAATACCAGGAGGTAACTGTTGAGATTGTCAAATCTGACTTTCACAAACCATTTCTTGGTGGATTCAGACATAAAATAACAGGAGTAGAGTATCACAATGCTGGAACACAAACCATACCTAGAAAGATTCCTGAAAGATCCAGTGTATTTTGTAGGGATACACAGGTAATATATTATTTTTTTCCTTTAGATTTTTGAAGCTATAGACTCAATAACTGTTGTACTGTATGACTCTCTCAAATTTCTCTTAAGTAATTATATGGCAATTAATAAAGAAAATTAAATATGTAGAAAAACCCCCTAATGTGTGTAATATAGGGGATCCTTATTTAAATTTTTAATGTTTTTCTTTTAGACAATTTTTGAGAAAAATAAGCTCCAACAGACTACAAATACAGCATCTACACAGATGACTAACATTGGTGTATATGTATCAAATATGACTGATAAACTGGTAACACCCGGAAAGTATTTTTCAGCAGCAGAATACCATGCTCAAAGACTGAAGGCGGTAAGATAACCTTTATTGTGGATGAATACTAAAAATTTGATATATAAGCCAGTTGTTCTGAATGTGTCTGTTTCTCCAAGCTGCATTTGCTTGAGAAAGAATGCTCATGAGTATGGGTCATGTTTCACTGCTAACAGAAGCAGGCTTTATCTCTGGTGTTCCCCCATGTAAAGAATCAAAATCCTAAATGCTCCTAATCCTTCCTTTTCTCTTAGAGAAACCCAGCTGCTTTGTGTCTTTGTGTATTGCGTTTGGCCATTATTATCCTTCTCAACACTGCTGTCTCTTGGCCTTAACTCTTGTCACAGTAGAATCACCAAGGGAACGTTCCAGACTAATTGAAACCAAAGGGACAGTAGTCCATTTTCTCTAATATTAGCATAGCCCTTCCAACTCTGTTTTTTTTGCATGGTCTATCCTTTTTGATTCTTTTACTTTCAACCTATTTGATCTACCTCCTACCATCATTTTACTGTGAGTCAAAATGACCTGAAAGCAGTGACTTTAAGAGATTTTGCTTTTCAAATGACAAGAAATCTGGAGCTAGGCTATTCAGCCCAAGACCTTTAGAGACAAACTTGCAGTGAAAGAAAGTTAAGTCTGTTGACTTAATTGCCCTGAAGGAGAGAGTATACCAGGGGAACCATGGGGCTAACTTTGTAGCAGGCTTTATCAGTGCCAGTTACTCCAGTCTGATATTTCAGTCCAAACTAATTTTCTCCAAATAAAGGAATATGTGGAGTTATTATAGAATTTGGGGAAGAGTGAAGTTTGGGGGGGATTTAAGTGAAACAATATCCTAATAGTCTCAAGCAAAACACGGGTATGTATGAATGGGTCAATATCAGGTCTGGACTGGGAAGTGGATCAAGGTCATGTTCCCTTGAAAACAAAGTTAAAATGTTTCTTTGAAGTTCTCTGAAGTTCAGTGCCTGGGTTGTAAATTGAGGCTGCTTTTCTCTGTCAAAATGATGTAGAACCTCTAGGCAAGAGTGGAATATTTCTTACTGATCTAATTTCAAACAGCAAAGTTTCTGATAGTTTATGAATTTAGAGAACAAAGGTTCTCAGTGAGTAAGAAAATAGTAGTCACTCAAAGAATAGGATGGTTAAGACATTTCATAGTTGCAGAGTGTCCTTGAGAGAAATACTGTTTTTTCTTAATTTTGTGGCTGACCTTATTAGTGCCTGTTATTACAGCCTCATGATTTTTTACTTTCTCAGTCTAAATTAATTTTTACTTTCTTACTATACTGGGAATGGGTGGAGACTCTATGATGTTATCAGGATCATAAACTCCTTTCATCTTTCTGATCCATTAAACTCACTATGAGCTTGTTACTGTATGAAGATAAAGTGGTTGACTAATTTTCATCATGTCTGCATTCCATGTGAGAAGAAGGGAAAAGTCAAGGCAGCATGTTCCATGAATGCCACCTTCAAGGATTTCCCCAGAGAGCCCCACCCAGTGACTTCTCCTTGCATCTCTTTGGCTTGAACTATGTCATATGACTATCCCTATTACAAAAGTGTGTGCTAAATGAATTTTTAAAGTAGCATAATATTGCTCCTCAGAAAGATTCAGATCTTCTTAGTAAGAGGAAGTAAGGGAGAATGGGTATTAGGTAAGGAAATGGAAATTTTTGTCATTTTCCAAACTCTTAAAAATGATATTAAAAGTATAAATATACAAGGACAAAGAATACATGAGAAGAGTAAATGTCAGTATTTTTTTTTTTTGAAGCAGATGGAGAAGTGTTAACTTGACTTACTAGAGCAGAGGAAGTGAAAATCTAAATGCCTGCCAAGAAGCATGGCATCAAGAACCAAATAGATTTGCCCCATAGTCTTGCAAGGTGAATTGATTATTTTGTGGGAGGTAGAAGTGAGGTGTGACCTGTAAACACAGGGATTTGTTAAAAACCTGTACAGTTAGTACATTTCCATTTAATAAGTTCTTTTAACTTTGATTCCTTTCTACTTGGGTCATGTTTATTTTATTTTTTAATAGGTTTTGAATTCACTGCTTACTATTTTAAATCTTGTTTCAAGAAAGATAATATGTTTGACTACTGATATTTCTGGACTCATTATTGCCATTTCATCTTGTTTTATTTACTAATTATTCTTATTTAATTTCTTTAGCCTTTTCTTTTTGTTGATTAAATGTTTCTTTTTTTTTGTTCTTTCACAGTTCAGAAATAAGTATTTTATTTTCTAGTGGTTATATTACAGAAAAGGGTCCCAATCCGGAACCCAAGAGAGGGTTCTTGGATCTGGCACAAGTACTAATTCAGGGCAAGTCCACTGAGTAAAAGCAAGTTTATTAAGAAAGTAAAGGAACAAAAGAATGTCTACTCCATAGACAGAGCAGACCTGAGGGCTGCTGGTTGCCCATTTTTATGGTTATTTCTTGGTAATATGCTAAACAAGGTGTGGATTATTCATGCCTCTCCTTTTTATGCCATATAGAGTAACTTCCTGATGTTCCCATGGCATTTGGAAACAAATGTCTTGGCGCTGGTGGGAGTGTAGCAGTGAGGATGACCAGTGATCATTCTCATCACCATCTTGGTTTTGATGGGATTTAGCCGGCTTCTTTACTGCAATCTGTTTTATCAGTGAGGTCTTTATGACCTGTATCTTGTGCAGACCTCCTATCCTAAGGCTTACAATGCCTTAACTGTCTGGGAATGCGGCCCAATAAGTTTTCAGACTCATTTTACCGAGCTCCTATTCAAGGTGGAGTTGCCCTGGTACGCACGCCTCTGATAGTTACTCATACACATTTTTTAACAGAACTAAATTTTTATACTAAGTGCATATCTAATCAGGCTATATATCTTCTCCGTGAATAAGTCAAGAACCTTACTAAGCTTTTCTTCATTTCCTGCCCCCTCCTTTCTTTGTTTCCTCTTTCTAGAAGCGGTCAGGATTTTCACTTTATCCTTGGTATTTGGTAATCTTATATTAATATGCTTGAGACTTGGTGATGGACCCTTTCTGAGAGTTCATGTCTTGCTGTGGGAAATATTCCTCTATTATGTTTTGATGAATTTCTGTAATCAACTTTCCTCATTTTGTCTGGTACTTATTTCAGAAATATTTTGGAATGAGGCCAGACATGGTGGCTCATACTTGTAATCCCACTACTTTGGGATGCTGAGATGGACAGATCACTTGAGGCCAGGAGTTGGAGACCAAGCTCGGCAACAGGGTGAAACCCTGTCTCTAGTAAAAATGTAAGAATTAGCCAGGCATAGTGGCATGTGCCTGTGGTCCCAGCATGAGAATCACCTGAACCCAGAAGGCAGAGGCTGCAGAGAGCTGAGATCGTGCCGCTGCACTCTAGCCTGGGCGACAGAGTGAGCCTCTGCCTTAAAAAAAAAAAAAGAAAAAAAAAAAAAGAAAGAAACATTTTACATGGCTTGGATTATCTTTCATGTCTCTTATTTTTCATGCATTCATTTAAATTTTATGACTCTGTCCTAAAAAATTTTCTCACCTAATTTTCTTGCCTACTTATTACTTTTTAGCTTCTGCACATTCTGCAGATCAGCTTACGAGAAACTCTATCAATACCCATTTTTCCCTTCTGTTGTAGTAAAGCTTTATCTGAGCACATGGCTGCCTCACTGATGACCACATTTCATCACCTCCCTTGTGTATCAGTGAGGCCATATAACTAAGATCTGTACAATGAGATACGAGGGACAATCGTTCTAAAACTGCTCTTTGTTCCTTTTCCCTCTGTTTACTGGTTGGAAGGTGGTAAGTGGACCAGCCGTCTGGGACACAGAAGTAGGAAGCCATTTGTTGAATATGACAGAGTTTTCCCACCAGCCCGAAACTGCTTTGCTAATCCCTGAATTGCCACGTGAAAGAGAAAAAACTTCTGTGTTGTTGAAACAACTTTGTTTTGGTGTTTTAAATAAGTTTAACAGGTTTAATAGCACACAGGCTAATAACATATTCTATTAATTTTTTAAATTTCAAAAATAAAAATTTTGCCAGTCATTTTTCTTGGTTCATTATATTATTTTATTTTGATAGCCTTTCCTTTCTCTATGAAAATATTAACTATATCTAGTCTGCTTTTGTATTTTGTTTTGATTTACTCTAGTAGTAGTTCTAGTAAAGTTAACTACTAAAGTAGTTACGCTTTAGTGTAAGCATCATCTAGAGGGCTTCTGAATATTTAGAATGCTCTGCTTCCCCAGGAGTTCCTGATCAATAGCTCTGGGGTGGGGCCTGAAAATTTGCATTGCTAATAATTTTCTAGATGCTGCTGACATGTTTGAGATTCTTAATGTCCAATGTGCCAACGGCATATTTGTTGACCCAGTCTGACCCCAGTGATTTTAGGGGATGTGTACAGCTTGATTATGGAAGAAAGCTAGTTTTCCGGATAGGGGGCCTTTTTTTTCATCCTGGGTATCACCTGCTGTGACATTCACCGCTCTTGCCTAGGGGCAGATATCTCTGTTGATCCTTGCCTAATTATTTTAGAGGAGCCTATCCCTTTTGCATTTTTTAAGCAGTCACCTGGTTAGTTGCCATTCTGCTCAGACCATCTATCAGTTTTGGGCTTAGAGCAGTCCTGGAGACCCTTCTGTATTTTCTGACTTGCTTCTCCAGTGTATGATTAAATTATAGACTCTTTCTTCAATGAATTCTACCAGCCTCTTGTGTTGAAGGGATTTTTCAAAGTTTCTAATTCCTTTAGGGGATCCCTTCAGTTTGATCCAGTATCTTTGTTGATACCCACTTTACACAGTTTTTCTATGATTATTAGGCATTAGGATGAGAGTAAGGGATGCATCAGCATGTGCTCTATCATCTGTCTTGATCTGGCTTCTTCACACTTTATTTATGAGTTTAATAAATAAAATTATAAACTCTCAAAAATGATAAACTCAGGTATATCACAGACTTTTTGAGGGTTTAGTACTATGCTGTACTTTCAAACGTATTCATATTTCATACAATTTAATAAATACGTGTTGGCTTTAGTCTCCATTTTATCTAACCTGCCTTTGGTGGTTTCCACACTTACTTACCTGATGTATATTTAGGAAATACAGTTTTGTTATAAACATGAGCTAGTGGCATTTAAGATAAGATGGTGATAATTAATATTTATAACAATAATAGTATTGTACCAGGCTTGGGTTAAGCACTTTATATGTATACTCTTTTTGTCACTGTTTTATACATGAGGGTACTAAAGCATAGGACGGCAGCTAACTTATCCCAAATCAAACTGGTGAACAGCAGCAGGAAGATTCAAACTAAGTTTTACTCCGGAGTCTATTCTATTAAGGATTGTACAAACATCCTTCTATGAAGGTGTCTTTGTGAGATTTCAAAGCCAAATAGCAGTGATGTGCATTATCCATGTTTTTTATGTTACTGTATGTGAAAAGATCAATTTAGTCTAGAGCTAAAACTAGACTCAGTATTTTGTTGTTGTGGAATTGAAATTGAAATAATCATCGTTGCCTTTATTATCTGATCAAAAAGTTGATGATAGACACTTTCTATTTCCTTTTAATTTTAGGTGATAGTGATACAGACTTACTTCAGGCAATGGCATGCTAAAACCTTCGTAGAGAAGGTAAGAAGACAGAAAAGATTAAGGTTGGAATGGGAAAGACAGGAAGAACTAAGGAAGATAAGAGAAAAAGAAGAATGGATAAAATTGGACTATGATCGGAGGCATAATCCTAAAACAAATGAAGATTTTGAATTACTTTATAATGCATTAGAATGTAAGTCTGACATAGGCTTTGCAAAAAATATTTTTAAATTTTTCATTAGTAGGAAAAACAGATTTACTGCAGACAAAAGAAGGTGTTATTTTAGGGAGTTGTCTTGGAAATCTGGACTAGAGAATTTTGAAAGGTGAATTCCGCTTTATATTTGGAGTAAGAATTAAGACTGAAATGAAATTAGAAATGCTTTTATATTAACAGTTAACAAAATCTTCATACTGCTTTGTGAATTATGCAGTTTTAGCATATTATTTCATTTGGTCCTCATCCATGTGAGATAAAGAGAGAAAGTACTGTCTAATCTGGTTTTCTTGTGGTTTGGGGAATTTGTGAACTCAGAGTTGAGCTGTTCTTTAATCCCTTAATCCAGTGTCCTGTCTGATTTTGCTATTTAGAGAAGGGGCTTGGCCATATTTTTAAAATTCCCCCTTACTAATAACAATATATAAATGTATATTCATACATCTTGACTTTCATACCTTATTTCTTCCACAGTATGTGTGCTAGTCATGGATAAATTAAAAGTTTCTGATATTTGAACAAGCCAGGCCCTCTTTACTCAGGCAGTAGATTCACCATTCCCCTTCTTGAATAATATTCCAAATTCATATGTGAGTAAAGGATACCATTGTTATTTTTGTTTGGTTAAGAGAGCTGTGTAAAATAATAGAAAATATGTTGAATGAGCTTCTGCCTTTTCTACTTATTAGTGGTGTTAATTAGGACAAGTTACTCATGTCTCCTAAACCTCACTTTCTTCATCCATAAAAAGAAATTAATTTCTGGCATGACTACTTCAGAAGGCTTAATAGAATAAAAAGTATAAAATATTACATTTATGAAAATATCTTAAAAAGTATATGGACCTACACATATGTGAGCTGTTGTTCTATGGCAAATGATTTTATACAGAATTTTCATAGTAAAGTAGAATGGTTATAGTTTATATAAGTCTACATATGATTTATACATAAAGGACAATGAAATACATGAAGTTTCTTACATAAAAGGGACATCTTTTGAGGTTTTCTAGTCCTAAAATTCTAAATTAAAAGCCTTGGAATAATAGTTTTTAAGTTCTGTTAAAAAAAAAAATCTGCGGTTCACAAGCTCGGTAATTTTTATTGCTCTTCTGTAATTTTCTTCATTTCATGTTCATTACTCTGTTCCTTGGAACTGCTGCCCTCTTGTGGCTGCTAATGATACTTGTATCCATAATAATGAAACAACTTTTCCTCAAGGTAACCTGTTCTTCTGTAATAAAAGCAAAATGATATCAGTTTAAGAAAACAAATTTAACTGTATAAGGTAATATGTCAAAGATGAGGCTATCTCCAGGCAAAAATATTTGATTGTTATGTCTTTTTATAGCCATATGTCGAGGGTGATCTCTTTCATTGTTCTGAATTGTCTCTAGGGCCATTAGTTGGAAAAAAAGGTGCTAATTATCCCATATTCTAAATACAGCCTGCAATAACTGGAGTTGTTTTATCTATTTAAACATTTTATATGGGTAGGATTATGCAGAATAGAAATTTTTGTGTCTGTTTTTCAGAATTCAGTATATGTCATGAGACCGATCCGTGCTACTGTGTGTAGTGCCCTTTCTTCTCGTTTCTGTATAGTATGCTATTGCTTAGGTGTGCCACAACTTATATATCCATTTTACCATGGATTTGGTTCTTCCTGCACCGCCCCTCGCCCCTCAACCAGTTTTTGGCAAATATAAGTAGTACACTTCGGTGAATTTTTATATATATATTTGTTTATTTATTAAATATATATAATACAAAATATAAAATAAAAATAAATATATAAAATATAAAATAAAAATATAACTTAAATATTCAAATAAATTATAAATATAAACAAATGTTATATTTATTAATTTAAATATAAATAAAATATAAGTATAATATATATGTATTTATAAATATAAATACATATATATTATACCTACATACATTTATATATTATATATAAATAATATATATATATATTTCACCAAAAGATGTTTGTAGCAGTACTACTTGTAGACACACACACACACACACACACACACACACACATACACACACACACTTCTCTCAGGGTGTAGACCTAGCAGTGGAATGGGTGGTTCATAGGATATACATAATTCAGCTTTAGTGAATCCTGCCAGATAGTATTTTAGAGGTTGCACCATTTTAAACTTCTGCAGAAGGGTATGAGAATTTTAATTGCTCTGTCATCCACTCCAACACTAGACACTTCTGTCTTTTTCATTGTTGCCGTACTGGAGGGTGCTGTCACCTTGTCTTATTTTCAACTGAGGCTCCAGTAGGTGAGATATCAAGATTCCAGAGTCAGTGAGAGACAGTCTGTCTCTCCCTGATAAAGAATTTACAAAGGAAGTAAAATAGGACCTATTCTTGGCTCATGCATCACTTAGCAAGATAAAAGATATAAGAAGGGCTAGGAGAGATTTAAAGAGGTTAGGAAAGTGGTTTTTTTTCTGGAGAGAGCCATTCTTATGCTTTGGGGTTGGGGTGGGTAGGTTGTGCTATTTTCTGACCAAATGCCTAGTGAGAGGAGCTTCAAGGAAGTAAGTACTCCTGAGGAGGTTTGAAATGTTCCCTGTGTTTGGGGGACAAGGAAGATTGGTGTCTGAACCTTCACCAGGATCGTAGATTGGGGTCTGACTCCAACCTAGGAAACCTAGAGAACTAGACGAGGGCTTTTAGACTTCTTTGATATTGGAGAGTGCTGCTGCATTCTTTACTCCTAGGATTTTAAAACCAGAGATATATCTTTGTTTTCTATCAAAAGGGGACTATACAGTAGAGAAAACAAGAGAGAGTAAGCATGCAACAGGGTAATTTGAGGTGCTCTTGGTCATGTTTTAGAGGGCCAGCTATAGAAATGAAGGCATCTTGTCAGAAAGAAGCTTGAAGTGAACAGCTGGATTACTCCTAAGTGGCTACCTGGAGTGCAAATACATCTGTCGGGTCAGGGGAGTTGCAGGAGGAGGGGTTCAGCTCAAGAGCCTCAGAATGGTGAGTTTGAATCATCTGACAAGCCTGGAGAGTGGGGGTTTATCCAGCCAAGTAAGAACTGCTCTTCCCACTGACTCATCTCCCAAAGAAATACAGAGGAGAAACAACCCCTAGCGGTGAGGAGAACTGAGAGATGAGAGCCTGTTCACGGGATCT
This sequence comes from Saimiri boliviensis, assembly GCF_048565385.1. Classification (NCBI taxonomy): domain Eukaryota; kingdom Metazoa; phylum Chordata; class Mammalia; order Primates; family Cebidae; genus Saimiri; species Saimiri boliviensis. The sequence continues at coordinate 33,513,426 of NC_133458.1, forward strand.
ACCCCTCCCCACAGTCTTCAGGCTGTTTTCCATTCTTTCAGTCTTTGGTATGTCCTTTTATTCTTTTAACAGTGTCTTTGTTAGAACAAAAGTTTTTAATTTCAGTAAGTCCTGTTTGTTTCTTCTTGTGTGAATTGTGTGTTTGGTGTTATATCTGAAAACTCATCCCCAAACTTAAGGTCACACAGCTTTTCTCCTATGTGTTCTGGAAGTTTTATAGTATTATATTTTGAACTTAGATATATCATCCAGTTTGAAATAAATTTTATATGAAATGTGAGATATGTGTTAAGGTGAATTTTTAAACTTTTTCTTTTGAACATCCAGTTGTTCCTATAGCATTTGTTGAAAACACTCATTTCTCCATTGTATTGCCTTTGCATCTTTTGTTAAGATTGCAATCTATTTGGGATATTGTAACAAAATACCATAGACATAAATAACAGAAATTTATTTTTTAGAGTTTTGGAGTCCAGGAAGTCCAAGGTCAGGGCAGCAGCAGACTCAGTGTCTGGAGATGGTTCATAGATGATGCCTTCTCACTGTGATCTCAAATAGCGGAAGGGATGAAGAGCTTTCTTGAGTTTATTTAATAAGGGCCATAATCCCAGTTCCACCCTCATTACCTAATTACATCTCTAGAGGCCCCACATCCTGTTATTGACTTATCTTTTTTTTTTATTGCATTTTAGGTTTTGGGGTACATGTGAAGAACATGAAAGATTATTGCATAGGTACACACATGGCAGTGTGGTTTGCTGCCTTCCGTCCCCTCACCTGTATCTGTCATTTCTCCCCATGCTATCTCTTCCCACCTTCCCACCTCCCCCCGTCCCTCCCCCATTTCCCCACAACGGGCCTTATCTTTATATATGGTCGAACTTAATTTGCCAAAATTTGTGTTAGAATTTTAACATCTATATTCATAAGGGATATTGGTGATTTTTTTTTTCTTTGTTATGTTACTGTCTGGTTTTGGTATTAGGATAATGCTAGTCTCTTCTGTACTCTTCAATTTTCTAAAACAGTTTGTGTAGAATTAGTAGGATGTTTTTATAAAATGTTTGGAATTCAACAGTGACACCGACTAGGTCTGGAATTTTCTTTGTGGGAAGGTTTAAACTGTAAGTTCAATTTCTTTAATAATAATGTGACTTATTTATCATTGGGGGATAGGCTTTGATAGTTAATGTCTTTAAAGGAATTTATTAATTTTACCTGAGTTGTTGAATTTATTGGCATAAAGATGTTAATAATGTTCCATGTTATCCTTTTAATACCTGTAGGATCTATAGTGTCATTATCTCAATTCCTGATACTGGTAATTTTGCGTCTCTTCCTTTTTTCCTGATCAGTCTGCCTAGGGATTTATCAGTTTTATTTTTCCAACTCTTTTTCTGTTCTATTTTGTTGATTTCTATTGTTGTGTATTTCCTTCATTATGCTTATCTTCGGTTCCGTTTACTCCTCTTCTAGTCCTGTGGTGGAAGCTGAGGTCATTTGACCTATAAAACTAGATGTTATGAAAGGCAGTGACCAGATACAATACTTAACGGCCTCAGATATTTATCATCTAGTGCACAGAGACAGAATTTAAAGTAAACCTGAAATTTTATTAGAAGTCAAGTATAGTTTCTAATTATATTAATTATCCCTAAAGAATTGTGGTTGGTTATTACAAACATTACAGCTTTTTATAAATCCCTCCTACTTTTGACAGGTACATGCTTGACATTTGAGGATTATTTATGCCAAATTTCCCCAAGTTTACCTTGCTGAAATTTTTGTTAGATCCTATGCATTTTGACATGTAGTGTTTTTCCCTTAATAGTGTTATACTTTTTCTTTTCTTTGATTAAATTGTTATTTTTGATGAGATTTCTTCAATTAACAAGCAGGTAGAATATTTCTATTTAAACTTTTGTTATTAGTTCTAGTTTAATTGTTCTGCGGTAAAAATGTAGTTTGTAACATTTCTGCTTTCTACTTCTACAAATATGATATATCTATATAAATGGTTTACTGAACTTGGAAAATAAGTTTAAATTTTCAGCTTTTGGTGTTCAGAGCTTGATGTATGACAATTTAATGTTTAAAAGCATTGTTCAAATATTTTATACTTTTAATTTTTTACTTGGCTCTGTCATAGTTTAATACATTTCTATTTTATCTGGTTTTTAGCAATATAAAGTATACCTCCCAACATTGTGTTTATAACTGATAGGAGTTTTTAAAAACATATTTGATGACATATGATTTCCTATATAAACATTCATGACAGACATTTCATCATAAAATTACCTTCTACCTAAAAGACCTGAATTTTGAGGTTCTCCCCCCAGTTTCATGTTTTCATACTGCTACTTCCGCTTTCTTTTTTGTTCGTATCTGCTGACCTTTTATATTTTAACTTTGGTGTCACATTGTTTCAAGTGTGCCCCGTGAAACCATCATGTCACTAGAATTTTATAAAATTGTCTTATTTTCAACAAAAATATCTGTATAATTATTTCATATTTTAAGCATAACTATTATGCTTTGTTTTGCTTTTCTCATCTTGCTTTCTGCACTATTCAATTTTTTTTTTTTGCGTAAACTTATAGTTGTTATGAACTTCTGCAGTGATTTGAAATGTCAGGCATTCTTCTGAAAGTTCTTTGAAGACTTTCCTAAAGTGTGGTACACTGTCAAATAGCTTGATAAGCTACCTTTTTCTCTAGTTCTGAGTTACGTATTTGGGGTTTCCCATCTTCTGCTATGATGTTGACTTTCTGAGATGATAAAGCAGAAGTTTGGGTAACAACATTTGTGTGCCTTTTTGACAGTCTTTCATTTATTTGGTAGTATCTGCACTGTATCTTTTAGAAATTCCCCAGGGTTTCTACCATAGGGATAAATTCCTTTCAGATTTTTAGTACTGATTCAGGTCTCTCTCTTTTCTCCCATCTTTCATATTTCTTTTATCCTTTTAGCAGTGACACAGGAGAGGGGAGGTAGTAGTTTGTATGGAAGCTCCTATCTTGACAGAAATTTGGTGTGCCGTATTTTAAGAGGTACTGTGATAAATCAGAGGAGCTTGACTTAGATGGATAGAAACTGAATAAAATGATATACGATTGAAGAAATAGAAATATTTATGCCTAGAGAAGATAAAACATCAGTGGGATGTGATTGCTCCCTTCACATACCCAAAGGAATACCATGTGACCAAGAAACAGACTGTCGCCATGTTGCCTCACAGGCTAGTAATAGAACCAGGATGGGCAAATTAAACCTGTTCAAGCTTCTGAGAGAAGGATACTTTCTTAAATGTGGGGTTGAGCGATTTAATTTCTTAAGTTCTTTCCAACCCTATTATTTTGTTAATGTAAATAAGGTTGACATTTTTGAAACGTGAGATACGAAAGATTTTTCTTCTCCAAATTTAGTACATGTAAAAAGTAAATGGAACAATTGGTAAAATGCATGTATCTGAGCTCAGAAATTCTGGTTTATTTAAGTTTGGGCAGCATATTTTTTGTTGATAGTAACCAGTGCTTTAAAATGTCATAAATACTATTATAACGTAATACGTTAGTTTGAGTAAACAGTAAATGCAATTACTTTATAATATTTGTGACTATAATTTTGAGTTTTGTAAATAAATGGAAAATGGCACCTAAGTGAATGAAGGACATGACTGAAATCAACAATTGTATGTCAAACTATGTCAATTTGTGTTATTGAGGAAGGAGACACCAGGATGTAATTGGAAGTGAAGATAAAGGGGAAAGGGAGCAGAGGAAGGCAAAGGAAATCTTCAGATTGAGGTGAGATTTGACACCTCATCAGTTGAGAGAGGGAAGGAAAGAAGATGGGGTATGGAGAGTCTTAGCTCTAAGGAAGTCTAAGCCAACCCGGCAGTTGGCTCTGATAGGACTGACCACAGAAAAGTCCATTGTTGGGCAGATGCAGTCAGGCTCTGACTCCTGCGTGGTGCCTGGTCATTGTTGAGAGCTTTGTAGGCAGTGTGATCTTGGCTTCAGCAAGGCAGTAGCTCTGAATTACTGCAGTTGGAACTGTGAATTACCTTTACCCTTTGTGACAGATACTCTCTTGAAGGGAGATGTGAACAGTGCACGCTCATGACTGCCACAAAGTCCAAGTTATATTTTTGTCAGTGATAGGCAGTACGAATGCTCATTTGGAGACATAATTTGACATCATCTGTACTGTTTTCCTTTGGCTTCTGTTTGTTTGACTTTACTTTTGTTGTTTTAAGTCTCTCAGCTTCTATTTTGTCATTTTTTTTCACACATCAGGTGTGCAATATAAATGATTCTATCTGTATATACTTTCATTTAAATCAATGTAAAAATAATATACTCCTCGTCAGGACGTGATCATTAAAAAATGGGATTTTAAAAACTCAAGAGTCTGTTGTGTTTTTCCTCTAGTCTGGTGGCAAGAAGAACTTAGATGTATTAACCAATCTTTCACTGGAGCTGAAAGGAAAGCTGCTCTATGTGAACTTCTGGAAAAAGAGACTCAGATAATTGCTTCCATTGGGAGACACAGATACATTGCTTATATGGCGAATCAGGAAGCAGCAGTACAAGCTTTTTTGGATAAGGTTAGTGACGCAACTACTATTTAAATATGAATAGATTCTAAGTTTAAAAATGTAGAATAATGTACCAGACAAGAGACTTACACCGCAAGAATTTACATGAATTTTGTTTAGGATTTTGATGACATATTTCTTAAAATGTGATATATATTTTTTTCTGGGATAACTTTAGATTTTAATGGCAGCCTAGAGAAAAAAATTAAGTGACATGAAATCCATACATTCTTCATTAAGGGGATTGGCCATGAAGGAAAAGATAGAGATATTTCTTGTGACTTTTTGTTTAGATTTAGACTGGCTATATAAAATTAGGTAAGTTGTATACAACGATAAAATGCAGAGTATTAAAGTCACGAAAGGTCTAGGTCTGGGGTGCTCCGATAGTAAGCAACCTGGGAGGAATAGCTATAGACTACTGTTATTGCTATGGCTCACCACCTCATTAACTGACTTCAAATTTCTGACTGAAAGAGTATATGCTTATTGAAAACCATGAAAACATATAATTAAAGAAAAAACTTAAGTAATTACCACTTTTGTGGTCAACTGCCTGTTTGATATTGAATAGCCTGTTCCCATAGTGACCAATTTTCTTTTATAAACCTAGTCTTTCCAAACAATTTAAAGCCAATTCAACTACAGAAGAAAAGGGGTGCATTTCTCTAAGATGTTAGCCTGTAGTGTTTCTATTGCTATGATTCTTATTATTTAGGGGGGGGTATTTGTTCTTAAAAACCATATTTTTGATATTGGAAATGTCCTCCTCTCATGTTACTGACTCCCCTATTTGATCTCAGTTTATCTGTGGCTTTGACTACTACCTGCATCCCAGAACTCCCTATAGTTCCATGCCAGATCTCTAAGGAGCATCCAAATCCTGTATCCAGTTGCCTACTGTCACTGCTTTTTGGATATCTCAAGATTACACTTCAAGGACTGATCTTGTTCTGCAGCATATAACCTATCTGTATGAATATTTCGTCATCTACCCAGTTGCTGCAGACAGAAACTTGGGTGTTATTTTTGACCTCTCCATCTAGCCACCAACCTGTTTATTCTACTGTTTAATATTGCCTACCTCCTTAATTCTTTACTTCTTCCTTTCCAAACCCACTACCATCACCTGCAGGGAAGAGGCTCTGCCATGGTGCCCCAATGACCTTGCATGTATCAAATAGGTCTTATTTCCCCTGGGAGAATGTTATGAGAAAAGTCTTACCTTGTCTTGTGTGCATGAGTTGGACTCTGACTTAATTGAATCTGGATTTTCTTCTCATCGGGATTACTTTATGTTTCCAAATTGGGCTACCGACTCCAGTTTCACTTATCAATTCTCTCCTCCATTATCTATATCACTGCCAACATGGCCTCACTAAACACAACTCTGACCATATCACTCCTCACTGCCCTCAGGAAACAAGGATTTTAATGTTTGCAAACCTCACTTATCTCACTGTTGTATCACTGCTATCTTTCCCTGCATACTACACCCACACTGCTTCAGCCACCGCTCAATTACTTGCATATCCCCAGAAAGACCATGTGCTTTTAATGCTTTTGCATTAGGCGCCTTTACATGGAACACCCTTTTCTTTCTTCCTTAGTAGCTAGCTACTGACCCTGTAAAACAGGCTCAGATGCCTCTTCTTTCAGAAAGCAAATGCTGGTCTGCCTACTATAGCTATAGTATATGCTCTCATGAGACTCTGTCTCGTCTCTTTGTACAAAGTGTGCAATCTTTGTTGTGTCCACATGCCTGAATCCTTTTTAGATTTTGAACCTTTAAAGGAAAGAGTTATCGTTTATCTCTTTATCCTCATATCATAGCACAATTCTTATTACAGTGTTAATAAATGTTTGTGGAAGAAGGTAGGGAGAAAGAATAGGGAAAGAAATAGTGGTTGTATAATTTTGTATTCCAGGTATCATCAAGAAATTATGTAATGTGGATACTGTCATTTTAAATTCTTAAATATCTTAATTCTAGGAAAGGTGAATTTACTGTAGGCAGGCTATAATATTCATTCTTCTCCAGAGTCATCTTTTGAAATAAACTTATTCATTTAGCAAGTTGCTTTATTTCTCACCCAGCTTGATCACTGGGATACCTAATTGTTAACCTCACCAGAGATGACAGTATGGGCCCAGGGCAACACGAATGCTCGAAGGAGCTGGAAGCCTCTGAGTGTCCATGGACAGGAAAAATGGGTGTCACCTTTCTTTATGTTTCACTAAGCCTTCTGCAGAATTTCCCCACTCATGCCATTATATTATTTTCTATTTCCTGCAAACTATTTAAAACTCTATTGTAAATACTTATACAATGTCTATTCTTCTTTATGCCCAGAACATTCCCTACCCCAGGCCCCATGTCTAGCATTGTCTATAAACATTTAACTAAACTTTTTGAAATTATGGAGTGTCCATAAAAGGATCAAGGCCCAACATGTGAAAGTGATTCCAGAGTCAGTTAATGACCACTACACTTTCTCATAAGGTATGACACTCTTAAGAAGGTCCTCATGGAAATCTCCCTCACTCACACACAAAAAAAGTGAAATGGAGAAATTTTAAAATTTTGTTTACCAGAATTCCTAGGAGGAAGGAAGATTTTTTTTTTTTTTTTTTTTCGTAAATAGTTGGATAAGCTGTTGGGATGGAATCTGAGACCCTGAAGGATCCTGAGTACAGGAAGAATTGTTTTATTCCAGGAAAATGGAGGTTTTTCAAGAGTTGTCCTAGAGGGAAATAGATAAGGTAAAGTGAAGAGACAGTTGGAAGGCAGTGAGTGTACCATGTGACTTTTTGTGACTTCTTTAGTTATATGACAAAATAAAGGAAATATTAAATGCAACATGATTTTATTTTTGGAAAGGGAGAGGAAACTAGATAAATAAGCTGGGCTTGATGTCCAGACGGATACAGGGTAACACACAAAAATGAAAGGCAGAGAATTAAGGGAAGAATGAACTTAGCCACAAGAATTTGTAGAAATCAAGGGGAAGGCGTTTTCTGGGTCATATGTTTTAGAATTGGAGTTCTAAACCCAGTTACCCCAGCTGATAAACAAGTTAGTCTCATCAGTCTCCAGGCTAAGTTTAAAGGCAGTGGACATTTTAGTTGATACAAGGTGATTTTCCTTCAGTTTTGACCAAGACTTAAAATAGGACAGGAAGAACACACCACAGTATGGATCAGCTACACTTGAAGACAACTCCCCATCTGTTCACATGGCCTAGTTATAATTAGACCAGTGTTTAAAAATATTGACTAACAGTGACTTCTGGCCTGCTGCTAGCCTGTTATAGTAAATTGAAAACTCACTGCTACTCTAATTCAGAATCATTTAAATCACCTTTTAATATATGTTGCCATACTAAAAAGATGATTAAGATAAATTTTAGTCTTTTGATGTGAATACTTATAAAATGTCTGTTTTTCTGTATGCTTGTCAACCTCCCTGACTCCCAAGCATAGTATTATTTCCAATATTCAGGAGGAGTCAATGTTGATTTCATAAAACTTGAATGAAGTAACTTATTCTAAAGTTTTTGATTTTTAGGAAAAAATAGCTTATAATAAATCCCTGAAACTAGACAAGGTCAGAGTTTTTATAGACGTCAAAATTAACAACCAACCAGTGCCATATGTAAATTTTTTTTTTGAGACTCAATCTCAAAAAAAAAAAAAAAAAAAAGTGTGCAGAGTGCAGTGGCACATTCTTGGCTCACTGCAACTTCTGCTTCCCCAGTTCAAGCTATTTTCCTGCCTCAGACCCCCAAGTAGCTGGGATCTCAGGCACATGCCAGCACGACCCAACTAATTTTTGTATTTTTAGTAGAGATGGGGTTTCGCCCTGTTGGCCAGGCTGGTCTTGAACTCCTGACCTCGTGATTCACATGTCTCGGCCTCCCAAAGTGCTGCGATTACAGGTGTGAACCACCACACCTGGCTGTGAATTTTAAGATCTATATTTAACACCATGTTGTACAGATACATTCTAAGAAACACTTACTTTCCTTTAATTTGGAAATAACATTGGAGAATACAGTTTTATATTTTGGTTTCAGTTTTACTTTTTTGAGTCCAAATACCATGTGATTTATTGAATCAATATTTTGTTTTCAATCTTTTTGTCCTGATCATAGAATGTCTCTGAATAATTAATGATACAATCTTAAATTTGTCCAGTCAAAGCATTGAACTAATGGATTATAATAGACTCTATAGGAAGTCCTCATTCTTAATAAAAGGCTAACTCTAAGATTTTTTAAAGCATTAGATAGTTTGTAATTTTAACCCACCAAACATTGACTTCCACAGGGTATCTAATATTAAAAACGTACACAGCTTGACAGAGGTGAAGAAATTCAGGTCAAGAAGTTTGAATGAAAAATCATCAGCTGGTTTCTAATATAGCTTAGGGTATTATTTACCCAAACTGTCTAAAGAGACCATTTGAATTTCTGTAAGATATTTTTCCTTGAGCCAAGGCCATTTATTTATTTGATGCCCATTGATTTGTACACTACTCACAATCACAGGCTTAGAAAACTGCAATCTATGTTAGCTGTGTCTTTTAAATGCTTTTTCTTCATACCCAGGTAGCTAGCAGCTAGCGGGGCAGGAAAATGCCACTGCCTCTTTCTGAGCCCTGCATGAGATAAGGGTGCTGCTATGGCTGAGCAAAACCCCTGTGCTGTGTAAAAGAAAAGGTGGTCATTATACAGTGGCTTCTGTGGGGAGTTAGGGCTATTCTTAATCTGTGTCCTTAGGGACTTGAGAATTAATTTAGGAAGAAGAAAATATCTACTCTCCTAGTGCAGTCATTCCTTCTCTTTTGTGGAAGCTGCTCTCAAGCTTCTTGTCATCTCTCCATCTTCCTTTCTCTGAAATGTGTCTTCCTGCTGTTCTTCTGTTTCTCTCTTTCAGGGCCTGTGCTGTCTCATTTGTTGGCAGCTAAATGGAATTAATTACGCTCCTGTTTTCTGAAGCAATTTAACTACATGATTGTTGTATATCTCTTATCACAGCCAAAGCTTTCAAAGAAAAAAGGAAATAGGGAAGAGAAATAAGCAAAGTTGATATTTTTTCCTGTGTCAGAGTAAAAAACACCTTAAGCCCTGAAAAAAAAAAATACAAAAAGCCTAGGCTTGAAGATCAAGTTATCTGTGTTGGCAGAAACACATCTAAGTATAAAAACAGCTTTGCTGAACAGATTTTTAAATATCTTTTCAGTGCCAGCTCTAGGGAACTTGAACTTCAAATCTGGGATTCTTTGATTGTGTCACTCACTTCCCTTTAATCTGCTAACTCCTAGTTATTCTTCAGGTTTCGTCTTAGATAATTTCTTTTTACCAGTTAAGTGCTTCATAGCAACCCATTGTTTCCTATTTATCTACAGTGGTGAAACATACTCACCTTTTTTTCTAATTACTTATTTTCTTACCCTTCCATCCCATGTGATTTGAGAGTTCTTGCAACCAGGATAGTATTTTATCTACTCAGTGCCTAATACATTGATTAATGTATAGGGAACATAGAACTTGTTGAATGAATGAAAGAGTATGGTAGACACTGTGAGATCTGTAGAACTACATGAGAAATTCCTTCCTTCCTTCCTTCCTTCGTTACTTCCTTCCTTCCTTCCCTCCCTCCCTCCCTCTCTCCCTCCCTCCCTCCTTCCTTCCTTCCTCTCTGTCTCGCTCTCTCTCTGTCTCTCTCTCTCTGTCTTTCTTTTGAGGTGGAGGCTCACTCTGTTGCCCAGGATGGAGTACAGTGGCATAATTTCAGCTCACTGCAACCTCTGCCTCCCTGCTTGAAGCAATTCTCTCGCCTCAGCCTCACAAGTAGCTGGGATTACAGGTGCACACCGCTGCACCCAGCTAATTTTTGTATTTTTAGTAGAGATGGTGTATCACCATGTTGGCCAGGCTGGTCTCGAACTCCTGACCTCAAGTGATCTGCTCACCTCCGTCTCCCAAAGTGCTGAAATTGCAGGTTTGAGCCACCACCCCCAGCCGAGAAATTTATTTCTTATACTCTTTTTGGAGAAATGGAATTAGCAAACATAAAACAATTATAAAGCAACTTGGATCCAAATTTCATGGCCTCTAGTCACTGAAATAGAGACACTGTATACTTGTGTGTGTTTGGGTGTTTTTACAAGTACAGTAGGATTTCAGATACAAGTGATATAATTGTTTCAAATCAAAGAGGAATCTTTATGGAAGAGGTAGAGTTTGAGTTCAAAATTGAAAAGTGGAAAGGACTTAGATGTAGAATATATTTGCAAACCGAGATTGAACCATATTATGCTATATTTGTTAGGGCTAAAAACTTGGTGGGGAAGATAGAGTTAAATCAGTCTATCATCTGAAAAATACAATGAGGTAGGTAAAGTAGGTGTTTCATAAAAGGTCATTATATTTGAATTATTACAAATAAAATAGTTTACCACCCTGCAGAGCAAAAGATCTTGTCCGAATTACTGGAAGAAAAAGAATTGCATTTAATAGAGCAACCCTGAGGAAAATTGCATGCAAAGATTAAGACATTGGTTAGACTTGAGAATATTACAATATGAAACTTAGCCTTAGCCTTTAAAAAGTTTTAAAAGGGAGCTTTGAAACAAGCATTAAACTTCAATAACACTCTAAGGCCTACCCAAAATAAGGCTGTATGCATTTAAAATTATTATTATTGCCGGGCGCGGTGGCTCAAGCCTGTAATCCCAGCACTTTGGGAGGCCGAGGCGGGTGGATCACGAGGTCGAGAGATCGAGACCATCCTGGTCAACATGGTGAAACCCCGTCTCTACTAAAAATACAAAAAACTAGCTGGGCGTGGTGGCGCGTGCCTGTAATCCCAGCTACTCAGGAGGCTGAGGCAGGAGAATTGCCTGAACCCAGGAGTCGGAGGTTGCGGTGAGCAACCCATTGAAAGAGACAGTGAAACTCTGTCTCGAAAAAAAAAAAAAAAAAAAAAAAAAAAAAAAAAAAAAATTATTATTATTATTATTATTATTATTATTTGAGACGGAGTTTCACTCTTGTTACCCAGGCTGGAGTGCAATGGTGCGATCTCGGCTCACTGCAACCTCCGCCTCCTGGGTTCAGGCAATTCTCCTGCCTCAGCCTCCTGAATAGCTGGGATTACAGGCATGCGCCACCATACCCAGCTAATTTTTTGTATTTTTAGTAGAGATGGGGTTTCACCATGTTGACCAGGATGGTCTCCATCTCTTGACCTTGTGATCCACCCGCCTCAGCCTCCCAAAGTGTTGGGATTACAGGTGTGAGCCACTGCGCCCAGCCCAAAAATTATTTTATTTCTACGTGACAATAATTAAATGATAAAATATTTTCTTATTGAGCTATTTTCCTTATAAGCTTTTAATCAATCTTAATTATATAGTCTGATAATTAATAATACATTATTTAATATTAAATTTATGCTGTAACAATATAAATTAATTATAGAGCTACAACTTCGCATGTACTGGATTAAAACAGGAGCTGAGAATCTAAAGTTTCTGATGAAGATTCCTGCCTCTGAGTAACATTCATTTGGCTTTGATCTGATCTGAATATGATGCCATTGCTTTGGAAATATATGAAATATAGTTGTTTTTAAGAGGTAGCTTTGCATTTCTCAATGTAATTTAGCTAATGTGAAATATAAAAAAGTAGATGTAAATTGGTGTTACAA